>NW_012150986.1:1273757-1378868 GCF_000956105.1 Propithecus coquereli
ACAGAACTGAACTTTTCGAGGAAGTAAAAATTAGAGGGAGTTAGCTAGGCTGAAGGAATGGCTGGGGGCGGAGAATAATGGAGTGTGTGTGTGAGACAGAGAGAGAGAGAGAGAGAGAGAGAGAGAGAGAGAGAGAGAGAGAGAGAAACGGGCATAGATTTTAAAACTTGGTGATCCCTAGTGTGGGTGAGGGTGTGATGAGACAGGGACTCTCATATACTACTAATGCAAATGTGAACTAATACGACATTTGCGGGGGATGATGTAGCGATTAGAATCTGTCTTTTAAAAATGTTCAAACCCTTTGACCCAGTAATTCAAAACCTAGTAATTTATGCTAGATGGATAATCAATGATGTGTACATAGGGGTATGATTAGTATCAAGTTGCTCATCTTGGTGTTATTTGGAATAAAAAGTATTGGAATCAACACAAATGGCCAACAATAGACAATTTATTAAATGAATTAAGCTCCATTCATGTATTTTAATATTACCCAGATATTAAAAATCATGTTTTGGAAGATATTTAATGATATGGAAGAAATGGTCATGATATAAAATTATGTAAAAAAGGCAGTCTATAAAGCAGCATATACAACATGGTCTCAGTTTTGTAAAAACAAATAAATACCATGAATAGAACAGTGACTGGAAGGTAAAACACTGAAATACAAAAATAATTATTGCTGGGTACTGGGAAAACAAGGAGTTTTTATTTTCTTCTATGCTGCTCTGAATTCTCCAAACTATCTTGCATTGCACATGTGATGACATGGAAAAATACTGTTAAAATTAAGAGAAAATATCAAGGTAGAAAAGTTACCCCAAAAGTCAGAATACAAATTGACTCCCACTATGTAAGAATACATATGTCCCAAAAGAACAAGAAGGTTGAAAGGAACTACATCCAAATCTTGTTAGTAATTTTCTCCGGATGGTAGAATGATGGATTATTGTCATTTTCTTCTTTATACTAGTTTGTATTTTTCCACTTTTCCATGATTGGCACATCTTATGAGCAGAAAAAGAAAATTACAACCAAATAAAACCTATAAAAAGAAGTTTTCTTGAGTACTGTATTATATGTTGTCACCAGCTCTGGTAGCCACGAAAAAAACCATTAACTCTGGGGGCCCAGGTTTCTCCTTCCCAGAACTGGGGAGTCATTTGACCTGTGTGGGACCTGGTACCCATGTTTACCCTCTGCCTCCTGAATGTACCAAGTCCCACATTGTAAAAGGCAGAGAGGGACAAGGCCAGAGTCACTGTTGGTGGAGCAAATGAGTGGATTTTGCTGGTGTAAGAGATTGCAATACAATCTGTGCTCTAGGTTGCAGGGAGGGCAGCCTGCTTTTTGCAAACTTGTGCTTGCTGAGCCAATAGGCACCCCTGGTTGGATGCATGGAGCTCTCTGGTGGCCAAGAGGTGTCAACGCAGCAATTTTTGCATTTCCAGAACCAAACCCAAAATCTACTGGTCAAACCAGAATGTTCAGAAGCCACTGCATACTTGCAGATTAAATTTCAAGCCCTAAAACATCTGGCTCTACTATGTCCATAATATTTGGTATAAAAACGGATGCCTCCACTCTACCCTTCAAATTACAGATAGAATAGGTACTCTCTCTGCCTTCCTGCCCATGTCAAAGTGACTTGACACTGCTTCGTTTTGTAGTAGCTGTGTAATAAATTGCACAAACTAATGCAGGGCCCTCGATCACACTTCTTGTCCCACAAGTCCATGCTGTGTGAAATTGTCCTTGTTGGTTGTTTATCAAGTGGGTCTTCATAGCATCATAGAATGGAAGGAGCCTTAGAAACAGAGACAGCACCAGTGAAGTAAAGGGACTTGTTGAGAGAAATGACTCATTTCTCTGGCTGAACCGGGAATGGAATATATTCCTATATTAACAATTTTGTCCAACAGGCTCCCCCATTTCCCTCGGGCTGTCTTTATCTGGGATGGCCGACTTGAAACCAAAACTAAAGCTTCCGACTCTCGTTGTCCCTGGGTAGTCTTGTGTTTCCCTGTTTTCATCACAGTGTGACTCTGTGCATCTGAGATAGGATGGTCAGCCAATGTGTGTGTGTGTGTGTGTGTGTGTGTGTGTGTGTGTGTGTGTGCATGTGCATGCTTATGGATGCACGTGTGTGTAACAGTGTGCAGTCGTAGGTCTATGTATGTAACTGTCACTGTATATCTGTGGATCTCTATTATTTCATTTAGGAATAGTCTCAGCCATATTATAAATTCCTTGAAGATGATCCTCTGTGTCTTTTGTACTACAATATAATACTATCTAGAGGTGTTGGGGCCATTGACACAATTCGGGTTACTTTCTTTGTATGCCTGAATGAAAACAATGTCTGAATCATTTGGGTCCTTAGACACAGGACTTTGTTTATAGAATATTGTTCTATATTTAACTGTTTTGTCAGCCCTGACTTTTAAAGAGGCCTGAAGATTAGTGGAAACTTACCCCCTGGGTATTCTAAAATGTTCCATTGAGAGGTAATTAAGGGGAAGAAAAGGAACAACTTGTACTCCCCAGTTGGCAAGCCAATGACTTGGTTATATATTCATTTTTCTGGAGCAAAAGTGCTTTGAATTCTATTCCACTTTAACATTGTCTCAATAATCACCCAAGTAGTTTAATGATGGCACCTTAGAACTTCACCTGGCAAATGGAAGTCTGAGGATAAGCCCTGAAATGTTCTCTACAATCAATTTGAATATTATATCAAATTTATTGATTTTGGTAATGAGTTAAAAAAAAAGAGAGAAACATACCAAGAAATAATCATTTAAAATGGACCTTGGGAATTTCTTTAATAAAGCCCAGAGCTAGGAAAAAAGCAGAGATCAGCTTGGTATAGGGTTTTGCAGGCAGAGGGATGGGGTTTGATTTGTGACAGTGCCAAGCTGGAGGGAAGGAAGTGGATGAGGGTATGGATGGAGCAGATGTGTCCTAGATGGTTGCAACATGTATGCAATGGGTATGTGGAATTTCATTATAAAGTTCTCTCGACTTTGGTGTATGTTAGAAATTCGTCATTCACCATAATGACAACCTAAACATTTTTTCCTCCCAAAAAAGACTTTAAAAAGAAGAAGGAAAAACACTTAGCTAAGGACAATCAACAAGTAAGTGGCAGAGAAAAGCCACATACTTGATACAAGAGCGTACTTACTGAAACATCAGGGCACAGAAGTTATAAGGAGCACAGGATTTGAAGTAGCGTATGGATGGATGGAAGAGTGGATGGCTGGCTGGCCGGATGGGTTGACGGGTGGGTGGATGGATGGATCAAGGAAATTGATCTGAGGTAAGATGCCTGTGTGTCTCTGTGTGCTGAGTGGAATTTTCTTTTTTATTCTTGTTTATCTTTTTAAAAAATCCCCACTAAGGAGAAGAACCTCCTATATATCAGATAGTCTACCAGTGAGCATCTATTGTGTACCAGGTAGGATAGAATTGGACATCTAATTCTTATATCTTTTAATCCTCACAACAACTCTGTGTGATGGGTCTTATTAATAGCACTTTACAGATGAAGAAATGTATGCTCAGAAAGGTTGAAGAACTTGCCCATGTCCACATGATATCTTTCCTGTACACCGTGCAATGCAGGCGTTCCTGTAGCAAAAACCATCCATGCCAGTATAGAAGTGAGAAAGTGGGTCACTAATTCAAAGACATTTCTGAGAGGCAGGGGATGACTAGACAGAAGAAAATCCAATGGAAGAAAGGGTATCTTTGCTTGAATATACATGGGAGGGCGAGCGGCAGGTGAGGGGAGGACATGGATCATTAAAGGGAAGGAAAAGGCGCAGGGCAATCTTACACTCTTAGGCTTCTCCTCCAAGTGGAATGCAGTCACTGGTTGCAAGGTGTAAGGTGGGTTACTGTATCTCCATTCTGCCTGGGGTACCCGTGGGATCAGGCTACTCACCTGTCCACAAGGGCAATCTCTGTCCACAAATTCTTAGGCAACCTGGAGGCAGTGGGGGAGACCAAAGGTCTTGCCTGTCCTATTATCTTTGTTCAGGTTCAGAAAAAGAAACAGAGCAGGAGCAGAAACTGAGACATTGATTCTTGTGCACATGCTTCACTGGGGGAGTGCTCTCAGGAGAAGGGGTGTAAGGGAAGCAGGCTGCGACAAGGGGAAAGGTCTAAGCAAGTTTGTGGTCTTAGCTAGAGACTAGCTGCAGCCTAATCTCACTGGGGCAGGGATGGCACCACAGAGTTGATCCCACCTTGAAGTAAGGGGACTGGCCTTTTGTCCCATGTTATCAGCCAATTGTTAGTTAAGGGATGCCCCTGGGGGAGGGGGCATGACCTTCTGGGCTAGGTGGTAGGTGATTCCCATCGACCAAGGGCAAATCTCTAGACAAGGGATCGGCTGTGAATTGCTCTTAGCAGCCAACACTCACAGCTGCTGGAGAAGGGGATTCCAGCCCAGGTAAGGGGATCTGGATGGGGCATCAGTAGCACCCCCTACACCCACCAAACTGCTGTGTATGTCCCTGCTGCCGTGGACTGTATACAGAACTTCTACAGATATTTTGACCCTTCCCAAATGGATGCAGACTGCCTTGTTAGGTGCAGATAGTTCACCTGGAAGTTCATTTTTTGATCCTAGAGGAAAGGGGATACCCAAGCCGGGATTCTTCCCATGGGCCTACTGGTCTAGAGACTTTCCCTATTCACTCTTTGCTGGCCATCTGCTGCTGGGGTGCCCCTCTGTCTCAGTTGAAACAATGTTCTTGGTGAAGTCTGGCTTAGGGTTTTGACTTTAATGGCATTTATCATGCACAATTTCCTTTGATATAGGCCAGCCAACCTCACCTCTAGGTTATATCTTCCATGTTCTATCTCCAGGTTTTATTTCTCCTCTTAGTTTAGATGTTTCCCATAGTCACTATAAACTCCCATCCAACCCTTCCCTTTCAAAGCTTGTTAATACTTAACCTGGGGTCAAGGTTTCTTTGGGTGAAGAACAATGAAAAGGTAATTATCTAGCTGGCTTTGAGTGCTAAGGGAGTGAAAAACTGGTTATGTGTCTAACCAGTGACATTCCTAAAAGTATGCATTTCCTGTATGGTCAAAATGAAAGAAAGCAACGGATGTGGGCTTTTTTTTCCCTTGCCTTTAGACCTCACGGATTAGTCATAGGATCGTGTTGAAATTATTCAATCCAGAAATAAGTGATTAACATTTAACTTCTTTAATGGGCAATTACTCAACAGCTATGCCAGTGGGTAAATATTTACTCATCATCTATTCCAAGGAGTGAATGTTAACTTGAGTCAGTTACTTGTGTTGGTTCTTTAATAATGGAAAAGTGAATTTATGTAGCTCCAAGAGTTCTAATTTCCCACCAAATAAGAACTGATTGAAGGATGTTCAGAGCCCCGAGCTGGGCTAGAATTACAGATAATGTACTCACCTACTCCCTCCCTCCAAAAAAAAAAAAAAAGCCGATGATTTTTTTGTCCTCCCCACTATTTATTTATTGAAATCTGGTAGCCCCAAATCTCACAAAGTCAAAGTCAAATATAACAAAATCAACTCTGTTTTTCAGTCTGTAGATCTGTGTGAGCCTCTGTTTACCACAAAACTGCCGGTTTCTTGTCATTAGGGATGCAAGTCAGGGCAGAGGCAGAGCCTCGGTGATAAACGGCTGGCTCTCTGTAATGTGCTTGTAATTGTTCTTCCTTAGAATGGGAAGGATGGCTTGGGAGAACTTGTCCATCATGGCGGGAGTTGGCAGCTTCTGATCTCTTTCCTTGTTTGTCTACACTGCAGCCAGTGAGACTAATTCAAATATCCCAAACATGCTCACATGGATGCACAAAGCATATGGCCTGAAGACTCAGTCCTGGAAATAATGGGCATCATTTCTGAGACTTTCAATTCACTTCCAACAAGCACATTTTAATCAACAGGCAGGAAACCTATTTAAAAGTTTGAAACATGAACCAAGGTCGGAGGTTAAGGGTCAGGATGTGGAGCTTTGATGTTAATACTCCAGGTGTGGCCTACCCTGCAGAGAGATCAAAGATGCCTGCACAGGGAACGCATGGAGAGAGGACTGGGTGTCCCAGCTTGTAGAAAGAAATCTGAGAGACTGGAAGTTGGTGTATTAGTCAGGGTAGGCTGACTGCTGCACCAGCTACCTCCAAGTTTCAGGGGCTTCACACAAATTAAAGTTTATTTCTTGCCTACGTCACATTCCATGCGGGGTGGATCTGTGTTCCATGCAGGAATTCAGGGCCTCAAACTCCTTCCATCTTATGGCTTCACTGTCCCTGGGAACTTCCAGTCCTCCACCAGAGCTACTGCATCCAGACAGCAGATGAGGCAAAAAGAAAGCACGGAGGAGAGTGTGGGAGGTTTTATGAGGCCAGAACTGTCACATGGCCCCACTAACATGCGAAGGAGGCTGGGAAATACAGTCATAGTCATAGGTATGCCCAAGATGCAAAGGGAAACGGATTGGTGTAAAACTAGCCAGTCTGCCACGCATGGCTTCAGGCACTTAAGACTATTCTTCAAAAAACAAAAGTGGCAGAGGCAGGGGCTAGGGGAACACACTTCAGCAAGCATTTGGAAGAAAGCTGGAGAAAGAGCAAAGGAAGAAGGCAGCAAGAAACGACTTAAAAGTTAGTGAGATATTCCTGGAGAGTTGCCAAGTTAGAGTAGCTTCACTTACACTCATAGTGGGAGATAAAAATTGTTCTCATTCAGGTTTATTTTTTGCAGGCACAGGCTTTAGAGGGTGAGTTAAACTTCCTAACGCAAAGGGTTAGATAAGAGGGAACACTGCTTTGATTGAGGAGCCAGCTGTGTCAGAAAGTAACAGGGAGAGGAAGAGTGGGTCGAGCCACACCGCAGGCACCTGATTGTGGTGGACTCTGGAGGTTGGCTGTAAAAGGAGAGGCTCCTCAGGCTCCTCATTCACTAGGGACGACCGGGGAAGAACAAACTCGACTGAGAGAGGGTGCCAGAATGTTCACAGGTTCATTTCTGGGAGGGCAGAACACTCCTGCCCAATTCTCTCTCTTTTCTTTCTTTTCTTTTCCTGTCTGTGAATGCAGCCCTTTTTGTAGTCAGCTCTTTTTGGAGGAGACCTGTGATGGAAGGGAAGTTTCTGGCAGGGAGCAGGAGAAAGGGCAAGGGCTTGGGGCCTGCCCTTACCCAGTAGACAGCTTCAGGGGGTCCTGGCTTGGCCTGGCTCCTGACTGGATCGCCTTCTCCCTCCCCAGCAATTCCGACAGGCCCTCTGGGGCGGACTCTTTTGTGGCAGTTTCTGGCAGTCCCTAATGTGGCTCGTTGTCAAGCCTCTGGACTGGTGCCTGGGAGCCTGTTGGAAGTCCAGACTCCAAGTCCAGAAGAACAGAATTAACTGGCCAAGCGCCAAGATAATATTTTCCCTCATGAGCAAGAACGCTGCCTACGAAATAAGTTTAACTCCTTTCTTATTTTCTTAACTCTTCTTTAGAGTAGTTAGTGATCATTAAAAGACACCTTTCAAGTGCATCTTCCCAAAGAAAACTATTTGATTTATTTCGCAAACATTTATATTTTGCTTATTCTGTGCTTTACATTCTTCTAAGTGTTGTAAAATATTAACTCATTCAATCCTCACAACAACCACGTGACGTAGGTACTGTTATTATCCCCACTTTACAGATAAGGGCAGAGAGGTGGGAAAGGCTTCATGGCTTTCCCAGGGTCAGGCGGCTTCTAGGTGGGAAACCTGGGATGTGAACCAAGGCAATCCAGTTTCAGAGCCTGTATTCACTGAGCTGACTTCCTACGTCCTTTTCCCAAAGAAAACATGGATTGCTTTTATGAAATGGTATAGCACACATACAGAAAAATGCACAAATCCTAAGTGAATTTTCACAAACTGAACACACTCAAGTACCCAACACCCCCCTAAAAACCCAGAACATCACCAGCTCCAGAAGAGCCCTGTCACCTCCGTCCCCATCCCCAGGACAACCCTTATACTTTTTCAGCATAGATTCGTTTGAACTGTTTTTTGAATTTATATAAATGGAATCATACAGTAGGCCTTCTTTTGTATCTGATTTCTTTTGTATCTGCATCACCCTTGTTGTTGGGTATAGTTCAGATTTATTTATTTTTCACTGCTGTATAGTATATCATTTTCTGAACATACCGCAATTGCTTTATCAATTCTATTTTTGATGGGCATTTTGCTAATATCCAATTTGGGACTCTATGAATAGTGCTGCTACCTACACAGATTTTGTTGAACACGTGGACCTATTACTGTTGGGTATATACCTGGAAGTGCAAGGCCATTTGTATACAAATATTCAGCTTCAGTAGATACTACCAACCAATTTTCCAAAGTGAATGTACCAATTGACAATCCCACCAGCAGTATGTCAGGGTTCCAGTTGCTCCACACTCTTGCTAACACTTGGAATTTTCTGTCTTTTTATTTTTACCTATTCTGGTGTGTGGCATGTATTGCATTTTTAAAAAAAGACTTTATTTTTTAAAACAGTTTTAAATTTACAGAAAAATTGGGAAGATAGTACAGAGAGTTCCTGTATACCCCACACTCAGTTTCCCTTATTACTAACATTTTATGTTAGCATGGTTTATTTCTTACAATTCATGAACCAATACTAATACACTATCATTCATGGAATTCTTTTAAAACTGCAAACACACCCAAGAAATGAATAATAATGTTAATGTCTTCTGTATTTGTCAAATTGAGGACCGTTAGGTAATAGTTTCCCAGTAACATTATTCAAATGGACCAGGGGTGGGTCGATGACTCTAGTGCAATTCTTTGCTTGATAAAGTCAAACCCAATAGATGATGCAGGGAAGTTGTTACCTAGTGTAAACCTTTATGATGATCATTCTGGATCGGCGAGCACGTGGAGTTCCTGTTAAAATGTCAATTCTTTGGCCCCTCCCCACACTAAGAATCGAAACCTTTGGGGATGCAAACCCAGAATGTGCCTTTTGACCAAGAAACTTTAGGTGGTTCTAATGTATCCTAAGGCCTGATGACGTGTATTCTAGACATAGGAAAGCAAGCCCAGTAAATGATACCTGTAATATTTTAAGTCCAGGGGGCATATCATTTTCTGGGCTGGGCGGCTAGTACTAAGACACTCATTTAGTTCTTATTTTTAATAATATTAAAGGTACATGGACAATAAGGCAGCCTGTCAATACCAGAGTCCTAAGGAGAATGACTCTTGAGTTAGGTTTCCCAAGACCTTGAATAAAAAAGGTTGCACTGGAAAACTTAAATGATGCAGCTGGCCCCCAGGGGGCAAGGAACCTGAGACAGAGTTGGGGATCTTGGCCCCCTTGGCATCTCAAAAGGAACTTTAATGTCAGACAGGGTGTGGAGGACAGCAGGAAGAGATCAGTGTGTAAAATATTCCAATGGCAAATTCCAGAAAAGTATCAGCCAGCGCTAAATGGGACAAGAGACAATACACATTAATTTAAGATGACATAGGCAATTTAGTGGCATGTTTATTGAAATAGCCCTTCGCATTCTAAAAAAACCCACTAGGGTACAGACCTCTGAATCCCTGCAGGAAACTCTACAAATTCCTGGGAGGGAACAGCAGCCCCAAATCTGACTTTAATAACAAAAGGCAATTATTTTTAGTATTTTCCAGTAGATCTCAGCTGTCTGGTATTGTCAGACTCTATTCATGGAGAGGTGGAATTTAGAGAGAGTTAATTCAGTGGATGGTGAGGGGAGGAGGGAGGGAGGGAAGGAAGAAAGGGAGGGAGGAAAAAAAGAGGGAAAGAGAAAGGGGAGAGAGGGAGGGAGAGAGAGAGAAGAGAAAGAATGAGAATATGAGGAGAGCTTGCAAGCTTTTTCACTCTGTACTATTATCTGGCATGATGGACCCCAAGGCAAGGTGCCAGTCATATAATAACAAATGCCACAATCAAACCTCCAGGAACAAATATAAAGGGACTCTAAACCAAGCAATTTGTCAGACTGGTTTCGGGGTACAGGGAAGCATAAAGAAACTAGAGAGAAAGTAGGTCAGTGACAAATTCTCATGGAGACAGCTGGAAAGCCATTATGGGTGCTAGCATTAGAACTAATTAAGAGGTGGTGAAACCACAGAGGGGCGTGGAATTCGAGGGGATGGTGGTAGCAGGTCACAAAGGAGAGGAAGGGTATGGAATTCATTTTTAAAAGCTGCTCAGAAAACCCAAACTTGTAGATTCAGCAGATCTGATGGATGAATATCTGGGTGAGGTAGAGAAATGGATACCCTGTCTCCTGCCAATTATGTTTTGAAAAATCGTGGAGAAGCAGGATGATTGTCAAGTGAAGAGGTGACTCGGAAGAGCGTTTGTCATTCATAGGGTGTAAAGCACAATCTTGCCAATTACAGGCCAGAAAATGCACTTCATTTTGTTATCAAAGTAAAGCGTAAACACGGGAGGAAAATACTAAAAGGTTCTGGGCGTGGCAGAATTATTTATGATGGGCATCTTAAATCAAGACAAATGGATTTGATGGTGGAAAGGAGCTGTTGTCCTTTTAAAAATTACATAATTATTGGATGAGGAAGGAGAACATTATGTCTAGAGTTTTAAAAGATGTTTCTATGGTGTCTTAGGAAATTTTGCTTGAAAATTCATTCAGATTGGCTTGGACACTAGCAGTCTCACGTAGATTTTTAAGTGGCTTAAGTAGCACAGTCCCCAAATGATAATTTATAGAAACATTTCGGCCAGGGAGGAACACAACTACTTGTTTTTTAAGAGTTTGCTGTTAGCTGGTGCTTCAGTTGATCTCACGCTCAGTATTCTGGGAAGCACTGTGAGAGAGACTAACTTCTTTTACATAAAAAGAGATATAAACTCAGAGGCATTAAGTCACTGTCTAAAGTCACAAAGCTTATTTAAAAACCCAGATCAAGTTCCTAACTACTGTTATTTAACCTTGAGAGTCGTTTTTCATCAGAGTCTCTTATAAACTGGCCTTTAACATATAAATATGAGGTGTCAGTGCATGCCAGGAAGAAAAGATTAGAACCAAAGTCTTCCCGTGGAGCTTAGAGCTGTTGCCTAGAACAGCAAATACAATTCCTCCTTCTAAACAATGCAAGCTAGAATTCCTTAGGAATAGCATTGGAGAGATCAGGCATAAAAACCGATCATGTGTATGCACATGTGCACACATGTGCGCACACATACACACACACAACCAGAGAAACAAACCTATGTGACTTGCAAGGCGTTCCTTGGTGTTTGGCACCAGGGACCAGTTTCATGGAAGACAATTTTTCCGGGGACCGGGGGAGGGGGCAATGGAGAGGAGATGGTTTAGGGATTCAAGCGCATTACATTTATTGTGCAGTCAAATCTCTCTGCTAATGATAGTCTGTATTTGAGCCACTCCCCAGTGCTAGCATCACCGCCTCAGCTCCACCTCAGATCATCAGGCATTAGATTCTCATGAAGAGCGTGTAGCGTAGATCCCTCGCATGTGCAGTTTACAGTAGGGTTTGTGCTCCTGTGACAGTCTAATGATGTCACCCATCTGACAGGAGGCGGAGCTTATGCGGTGATGGGAGTGATGGGCAGTGGCTGTAAATACAGGTGAAGCTTCACCCCGTCTTCTGCCGTTCACCTGCTGTGCAGCCTGGTTCATAACAGGCCACAGACCGGTACCAGTCCTCCACCCAGGGGTTGGGGAACGCAGCACTAATGCATAATCTGAAATATCAGTTTAGAATCTTCCCAGGAAAGCATCCTGAATGCTTAGAGCAAATAAGGCAGGGAGAAGATGGAGAGTCGCCCCTTCCTTCCACATGGGTCTCTGGTCTTTGGTAGTAAGTGAAGATACCTCCTCCCATGCCTCGGAAGCTGGGCGAGGCAGGCTTCTGAGGAAGAAAAGGGGAGATTACTCAACCAGAGACAACCCACTACATTCTAAGAACCTGAGCTCCGGAAGGTGCCAGTGAGACACCACTAAAGAAAGGGAATATATTTGCTGCAGATGAAGAGGAAATATCCTGGTGAGATACCTAAGACCTTGCATGGAAAACAGTATGGAGTAGCCCAGCACGGATGCTTAAAATTTCCTGCTGCTTTGCTAAGCAAGTCAACTTGGACTTTTTTTTTTTTCTCTGAAAACAGTGTTTAGGGAAAGAAAAAAGTTCAAAGTCAGAAGAAAACTCTTCATCATTTGTTTTTATATTTTTAAATTTTTAACTGACAAATAAGAATTGTATATAATTAGGGGGTACAACTATAATTCTTTAAGTGAGGTTTCTTCTATGCCTGTGGGGGGCCCCTCAGAACATGAGGCTACTTGGCAACAACTGGGCTACTGTTAACATGACAAATTTGTTCAACGTTTAATTTCCATTTTTATATACATTTGCATTCTTTTCTTTGGAATTTAGCAACAGTGATTTCAGGCTTGGGAGTTGAAATCAAGACAAACTACTTTCCTTCTTTCTGAAGAGTAGGGTTCAAGAAATACGTCAGCCGAGAGCCAGTACAGTCTCAGACAAAACATATTTACTTCACTTGGGGATACTGAATTGATCCTTGTAACCATTTCAAACTTCTCTCCAAGATATTTCAGAGCTCGGAAAATAGAACAAAAGGAATTTGCATTCTTTTTTCTCTTTCCAGAGTCCACAGCTTCTCACCAATGCCTGCCAAACCTAGTATATAGTTAGATATTTATTCATTCATTCCCATTCTCATTATTAATGGTTCAAATAAGGAATATAATAAAAATACAGTTATAAGTGCTAAAAGATGTTTCTGTGACTTCACACCATGCTTCAACACCATCCTAACATTACTGCTTCCATAGCTAAGTCACTAAGCCCCTTTAGCTTTACCTCTGATGGGCACCCAGAGCTAGAGTGGCAGTAAGAGAGGGGCCCATATTTTAATAAGCTCTGACACATTCTTTGCCCATACATAGCCCCTGGGACATATAGCCCAAGAGATATTGGCTTGATTTCAATGACCTCTCAGAGTCATTGAAAGGAAGCCTGTAGACTCCTAAAGGGCTACAAATTTGCCTCTTTGATAACCTGTTATCTCCTACATCATACTATTCTGAGGCCTTCAGAATGTCACTTAGATAATATTTGTGTCCTGATAATGAAATATTGTTATTTTTAATAATAGTGTCTAAAATATATAAGTAGCTACATATATTTATGTAGTACAAATATATGTTAAGAAATACATCTCCAGATATGGGTTATTTATATCAAGTTAACGGTACATTGTTTTAATGAAGTGTTTCCCAAACGACATGGGTTTCTCAAGATATTAATAGATTAGACACACATATGCACGCACACACATTTCTGTGGTCAAGAAAGTTTGAGAAAACTGGATGATTTAAAAAGACGAAACAGGTTTCTCTACTGCAGAACCTATCAAAGCCTTTACTATCCTAAAGTATAACTCTCTCAAAGAGGATCGAGCATGAAGGGTTTCCTAAACACATTGGACCATAGAGCTCTGTTACCACATTTGGGACTTGGATTCCATGATACACATTTTGGAAGATGCTGTTTTAGAAAGCAACTTCCTGCAAGGTTGATCCTTTACAGGGCAGGCAGGCCATGCCTCCAGCAATAAAAAAAATTCCTGAGACTGTTCAGTAGGAAGAAGGGGAGAAGGAGTTGATGACTGAGGGTGGGCAGGTATCAGAATAATTAAGGTTTTGATGCCAAGAACTCCTTGAGGACTCTTTGAGGCCCCCCTCATCAGCATGTATCATAGGTATTTGATACTTGATCATTGGGTGAATTGAATGAATGCATGAATGAATAAATAAATGAATGCTTTCTCCAGCCTTGAGTAAGCCAAGCACCAGCTGATCCTGACTATCCTTTGGCCCAGGGTCATGGGAGAATGAAAAATGCATTCTGATGATTTGGGGTCCCTCACACTAGATTAAATGACCAAATTGGGTGAAGGAATGTCAGAGCTGGCTCACCTTGGGTGTCCTAGAATTGTAGCCTGACCCAAATAAAATACTCCAGAGCAATGCAGGTTGGGGCAGGAGGTGCCTGGTGCCTCCCAGTTTGACTTGAGAATGATGAAGGCATGTCTGGTTACGTTCTGAGGTGGGTTTTGAGGACAGCCCAGGGGATATCCTCCTCTGCTCCTGTACTGACATAAAGGAGCATCAGTTTTGTTGTTAATGACAGTAAATCATTTGTAAATGATTTACTTTTAAATATAAATCAGAACAGATTTAAGGCTACAGCTAACTTTACTCTCACTCCCAGTTTGATATGCCTTCTTGAGAGAGAAAACAGCTTGCTTACCAGGAATTGTACATGCTTACACCAACAGATATAGGTATCTTATTGGAACAAAAATGATGAGGGTGCTGTAATAGAGTTTGAAGAAGTGCATCTTCCATACAAATGCTAAGCCAGGAGCTAGGTAAAGAACAAGTCCTAAGACTTTAACTGCAGGTCAGTGAGTAGCTTGGTTAACTTATATTTCCTTCTCTTTCTTTGGGGCTCATAATGTTTTCCCTGGTGGTATGAACCATGCTGCTCCCACCATGGGTCAGCCATCTCAGCCCCTTTGGTATGGGATCCTAAAGGTCTCTTGCCCAGGTCTCACAGAATTAGCTCTATCCCCAACCCTAAGCATTCAGTGCCAAGGAAGTGCCATTCCTCTGGGGGTTTCTGATGGCTGCCCTTTGCCCTCAGGCCTAGGTCAAGGTCCAGCTTCCCTGCATTCCATCCTGGCACTGCATCCAATCAGCAGGGACTGTCGGGCCTCCCTCTATAGAAGAGTTTGTGGCTGTGGGTAAAGGGGTAACACAACCCTTTCCCCTTCTTTGTGCAAATCTGTCCATGTGTTCACTTTCCAGCTCTGTTGCCCTGGAAATGTGGTGAAGGTGGAATGTCAGCTGAGTTACCAGGCAATATTGCTTATAGTAGAAATGACCCAATTGTTAAATTGCTTTTGGTGCCACAGGGTTGTAAATGAACCTAAATACCTGGTGAGAAGCCATAGCTTTGTGCTTTCCTGAGTGTGAAACTCTTGGTACTGGCACATCCCTAATGGGGCCCCAGGAAACTATAGTTGTTTACAAGAGATATTAGCTCCTGTGGGTCCAGTATAGACCCTGTACCCTCTGATGTGCATCTTGGCTGTTTGCACCTGAGCTGCCGCTCGTGGGTCCAGAGACGAGGCCCTGGACAGTATGTGGGCTCCCGTAAAGACCCTCACAGAGGAGGAATGCCTGAAGCTGCGCTGCTGGCCGTGGTGGTTCCTGGCCAGGTTGCTTCTGAGTAAACTCCCACCAGTGGTGGCCTTTGGTAGTCTCATAAGTCGGAGTGTTTTGTTGAACCAAAGGAGGCCCCTGGTGGACATGAGAATCACAGAGGGTGGGCATGCTCTCCACGCTTGCTGGGGCTGACGTGACATGCTGTCTTTCTGCCAAACTTCCTAACCCATGCTGGTCTGCTCCTTCCAATATCAGTTTGCAGGGAGTTGTTTCTCTGGAGCCCATTTCCATTAGAAATGACCCTGTTGGCCGAGCGCGGTGGCTCACGCCTGTAATCCTAGCTCTCTGGGAGGCCGAGGCGGGCGGATTGTTTGAGCTCAGGAGTTCGAGACCAGCCTGAGCAAGAGCGAGACCCCGTCTCTACTAAAAATAGAAAGAAATTAATCGGACAACTAAAAATATGTATAGAAAAAACTAGCCGGGCATGGTGGCACATGCCTGTAGTCCCAGCTACTCGGGAGGCTGAGGCAGAAGGATCGCTTGAGCCCAAGAGTTTGAGGTTGCTGTGAGCTAGGCTGACGCCACGGCACTCTAGCCGGGGCAACATAGTGAGACTCTGTCTCAAAAAAAAAAAAAAAATGACCCTGTTGATTTATTGTCCTTGAACAAAAGTGACCAGTTGGAGGGGCCAAAAAGGATTTCCATTCCTAGTTTTTCTAAAAGTTTTATGTTTCCTATTTATGGAGTGGTTCATAATGCTTTTAAATTTCTCGAATACCTCACACACCCAGAAGCCGCCTAACATACATGTTTCAGCCTTTCATTTTACTGAGTGTATTCAGTTCTGCTGCTGTTTGTGGGCTCATTGGCAACAATTCACACTGAGACTTCTCATTTAGCAGGCTGGCTTGGCTGGAGGAACTCAGTAGCCAACATTTATTGAGCACTTGTTATGAGCCTGGAACTGTTCCAAGTGCTTTGTGTGTATTAACGTGTACACAACAATGCTAGGAGGTAGGAAATATTATTTATTCTCCTCATTTTAAACATGAGGCAACTGAGGCACAGAGCAGCTTAAATGACTTGCCCATGGCCACTCAGCTTGTGTTCACACCCAGCAAGTCTGGTTCTGAACCAAAGTTTTCAACTGCTGGGGCAAGTTGTCCCTCTGAGTCTCATAATAAAAACAACATTTTGTCCAACCTCAGGGAGTTGAAGGTTGAGGCTGTTTGAGAGTGTCTTTGGTGGTCCCTGGTGCACTTGGTGGATCCAGACAGCAGCTTCCCACCAGCCAAGCAGGGAAGTGGAGGATGTTTTAGTTTCCGGCCTTATAGAGGAAAGTGGAGACACCCGATCCCACTGGGATTACTCAGCCAACAAGCACTTACCAAGCACCTGCTCTTAAGCACTGCGGTGGCTGCCAAGGATACAGCAGTGAACCAAAAGGCCCCAACTCCCAGCCCCTGGGGAGGTTCCATTCTAGTGTATGTCCTGGTCAGATTCTCCCATCCACAAAGATGAGGAAGGGTAGAATCAGGGATAGGAAAATAAGGAGAAAAGCAGGGAAAGAAAAGGAAGGAGAAATGTTCCAGACATTTCTGTATATCCCCCTGGTAAGAAATTTTCTGTTTCCCAGCATGACTCCTCCCCTCCTCCTGTCCCACCCCTTGGCCAAACAAATTTGAATCACCAATAATGGTGCCCAATAGAACTTCCTGCAGTGATGGAAATACTCTGTATCTATGCTGCCCAATAGGGTACCCACTAGCTACATGTAGCTATTGAGCATTTGAAATGGTGGCTAGTGTAATAGAAGAACCGAACTTTTAATTTTACTTAATTTTACTTAATTAGAATCTAAATATAAATAGTCATATGTGACTAGTGGCTTCTATAGTGGATGGTGCAGCCCTAGAACTTTCCAGCCATGAACCTGGCATCAAACTTCCTCTTCCCAACCTGGTCCAGGTTATTCTAATTAAAAGTTCCTAAATTGCACTGAGAAAAGTTTGAATAGGTGGCCAGAGCTACAGCTTTCAAATGTGCATTGTCAGATTAAAACTTAAATCCACGAACATGGGCTACAAACCCTCAAATCCAGTCTTTCTCTTCAGAGTTGATTTTTTTCCCACTGCTATTTACTATGAACACATTTCCAGGTAGCTAAGTAAAACAGGAGATGCTTGAAATCGTTTTTATTTTTTTTTAAGGCAAGTAGGAGGTAAGAGAAAGGGCAGGAGGGAAGTGAAAGAAAGGCTGATATTGTAGCATCCTACCAATCTTCGTTTCTAAATCTCAGCAGCCTTGAAAGAGAACATTAAGATATCTTTTACTTCAGGCTTGGCTTCCCAGGGAGAGGGAGCCATAAATGAAAGCCTGCTTTGTGTGGCTTTACTATGACTGCAGAGACAATGAAAAGATTTTTTTTTTGGATATAAGTTTGTGTGTGTGTTGAAGCCCTTGTCGCTACAAAACAATCTCACAATTAGCTACTGTTCACCTTTTTGGCTCCAGTCTTTCTAAAAATAATTATGATAGTAACTTTTTTTAAACCTGCTATCTACACTCAGGTCAATTTCTTGGATCCTGAAGGATTTAACAAACAGTACCCAAAGCCTCAGGCCCTAGCTGACCTAATCAGCTTGAAACCTGAGCAGTTTTTAAAGACTGAATCAGATACGGAATACTCTTCACTGAAATCCTGACTGTTGGGATTAGGCCAAGGTTGAGCTTTGATTGCGACACACTAGCCCAGCCAGGAAGCCATTTGATTGGTCAGTGCCCATGCCATACAGTTGTTAAATATTTTGAATATCGCCCCTGGATATGGTGACTGTGCCAAGCCTCCAATAAGTGAAATGATTGCAGTGAGAAGGCACTGAGCCACTCCATCATTGATTTATTTAATACCAAATTGAGTCAGACAGCAAGGGAGACAGGTATGCAAACAAAGAATTACCTTATGGGAAAACCGGAGCCAAGGCTAAAGTGGAAGTGTGTATAAAAAGCTGTGGGAGGCCAGAGAAAGAAGACGTTACTTTGACATGGGGGTGTCAGGGAAGTTCGAAGGAGAAAGTGGTATTTGATCTGAGTCTTGAAGGATGAGTAGGAAGGAGCCCACCAGGACACAGGGCATTCTAGGCAGAGGGAACATGTAAAACACTAGAGACAGGAATTACAAGTGCCGCATGTTTGAGCATAGAGTTAGGTGGTGGTGGTTAGGGTGGGAAGTCCAGTTGGAGATAAAATGCAAGATCTATGTTGGTGCCATATTCCAAAGTGCTTCAAATGCCGTGGCAGAAATAGACTTAATTCCGTAATCAACAGGGAGCTAAGAGAGTTTGTTTTAGCATGTCGAGAGGTGGTGGGGTGTGATTTGGAGGAAGATAATGTTTATAATCATGTGACAGACTGACCAGAGCAGAGAAATAGACTAGTGTCAGGGAAACTAGTGCGGTGGCAACAGTTCACACGAGAGTCAAGGGGACCATTGGCCTATGGCAGTAGCTGAGGCCATGGGAAAAAAGTAGTGGCTAGAGTTGGGAGCTACTGAGACATAGGATCAACAGCCATTGGCTACTGGATTTGGAAGATAGGGAGGAGATGAAGATGGTTTTGAAGATTCCAGCTCAGTAGACCTGTTGGAAATGGACATTCTCAGCTAAGATCCAGCAGCCTTGTGTGGAAATGGAATGTTCACCTCTGGACACAAGTCCAAGAGTCTTTTTTTTTTTTTTTTTTGTCGCCCCGGATAGAATGCAGTGGCGTCATCATAGCTCACTGTAGCCTCAAACTCCTGGGCTCAAGCAATCCTCCTGCCTTGGCCTCCCAAGTAGCCAGGACTACAGGAGCATGCCACCACACCCAGCTAAGTTTTCTATTTTTTTGTAGAGACGGGGTCTTGCTCTTGCTCAGGCTGGTTGGACAAGAGTCTTTTGAGGTCCCTGCTACAGAAGGTAGTTGGAAATCTGTCAGCATATTATTCTAGCCCTATAGTTGGCCATGAAGGCTTTTCTCTTTCAGTTCTTTCTGTGTTGTTAATGATCTATCATATTAAATTGACTTTCCTTGTTTGTTATGCAATTGAATAATCAAGGTCCCATGGTGACCACAGAATTTCTACCTAAGAGGGACTTAAAGATAACTGCCTGGCTGGAAGGGGGCTTCTCTTGCAGCTGCATTACATAGGAAGCACATTGCTTTTAACTGAATCGTGTATTATAGGTAATAGGAGAAAGAAGAAGAATTAACACAAAATAAATCATTCTAGGAATATTAACAAAACACAGTTCTTTACCTCCCGCGTGAGAGGTATAATCAGTTGCCCATGACTGATCAACACACACACACACACACACACACAAAAACAAATACAATTAATGAAAATGTTCAACTGCATACTTTGTTCTCATTAAAAAGGACACTTACACGGGTTTATAGAGGCAGAATAATTATTTATCCATTTGCAATGGTTTTTGGTGGGAGTCTGATGGACATTCAGAGGGGTTAACCCCCTCCAAGCCATCCTCTGGTGCCACCATTATAAAGACTTAATTTCAATACATCAGCCTGAACAATTTCTCTTCTGACGTCCAGATCTACCACCTTGTGGCTGCATTGCTTCTTGAAGATCCTGTTTCAACTACAGAGATTTCACTGCTGGAGCTTTGCTTGTTTCTAATAGATTGAATTCTACATCTATTGAACTATTTCTCTTATGAATCATTCACAGGATATAGCCTAAGTAATGTAACTTTGGCCTCCTTTATTAAGGCTTTTATTCCCCCTTGTCCGGGCAGAGATAATACTTGCCTTTCCAAAGGCTGTGAGAAGTCATTGTATGCAGTGAATTTAGATACCTTTGTGAGTCTGTGATCTGCAAACTTCACTCCGTGTAATCACATAGATCTGTAACCACTACTCATGTATGAACTTCGGTGAAGTCTGCTAAAGATTACAGCAGATATGCCCGTTTAGAAACTTTTACTGGCTACTGTTTTGTTTCGGGATGGCTGGCGAGACCACAAATTGAGCTTAAGATGTATCTTGAAACGCTTTAGCCATGCCCCATATTTGATCAAAATCAGTCAACTCCTTTGAAAGTTATCATGAAACAAATAGGCAGATAAAAGCAAAATGCTGAGTGGCTGAGGTGAAACAGACTCCTTGTTTTGGTTGGTTATATGATCTCAACCCATATCCTGTCATTAGGCACATTGTCAGATTTAAGAACTAATTCCAGACTTCCATTTATATGAGGGAGGCCAGTGAACACAAGAAGAGGGGAGGGGAAACCCGCACGGCTCGTGGTGATGATGCCTACCCTGTTTTCCCTTTCCTTGTTCTAGAGGCGCCTTTCCTGCATTCAGGCCCAAGGCTGCACCTGCACGTGCTGACCTAGATCAGTGAACAAAATGTGCTCTTAGATAGTTGAAGGCTTTTAGCCTTCCCACTACGGAAGCATAACATGTGATTCTTAGTTTAAAAAACAAAAGTCAAGGGGAAGAGCTATCAAAGGTATCAAAGGGAAAGAAATATTTTGAAAAATTTTTCTTTTTACTATTAGAAACTTGACTGGCTTTTTTGATAAGAAAGTTGGCTTAACAATGTTAGGTCCATTTAAATTCTTATCCACTGTGAGGTTAGGGAAGACTGTAAGGCGAAATTCTCAAACTTCCAATATTTTCAGCAAACAAACAAGAATCAAATTATCCATACCCAGGTACTTAGAGAAGAGATGGAGTCTTTATCAGTTCTTGTTTCACCAGCAGAGAGCGCTTCTCTTTGTTTCTATCTGAATGTGTAAAAACTGTGTCTCCTTGGGAGTGAAGGCCAAGGGTCTTCAAATCCATACTATCAAGGGGACCTTGTGAGATTTGTGTGTTCTCAGGGGGTATAGACACAACCAATTAGAGAACTGTCAGGGAAGCAAAGGATATCAGTCTTGGTTGCTGTTAGGATCTTGTGCATTGGAAGTGAACTAGAATTTAACTTTTGGTAAAGCACAAATGCATGGTTAGTCAACAAGATTCAGTAGTAAACTTCGTTACTGCCCTCCCTGCCCAATACAATAACAATTTCTTCTCGGATTGTTTACCCCCAACCCCTAGCATTTTATCATGAAAAATTTCAAACAGCACAGTTTTTCCAAAGTACCAAACATCACTGAACTGGAACAAGTAGCAAGAATTTGAGTCAGGTGGATTCAGAACCAAATTTGCTTTGTGTTATTTCCCCATGACTTTTAGGTGCTTTTTAAAAATTGTGAAGATAGAGTTGTTCATCTTTTTGAAATAGACAAATAGTGCCTTCTGGCACTTTGAGCACCACAAGTTTAAAACTGTCCGTCTCTTCTTCCCTGCCTCCTTCCCCGGGTTCTGTAAATCATTCCCCCACGCTCCCACTTCCCAGACCCTCGAGCTCAGAGGCATCTTTGGTGCTCCTGTCCTTTGCTTCTCCAAGTCCAGCTGGGTCATGACAAATCTCCCTTGGGAACATCTTTCCCAGCCTTCCCTGCTGCTTTCTGGTTGCTACTGCCCTACTGACCCTGAAATTTGTTGAGTATCTTTTCCCATGCCAGACCCCATGCAAAGTACTTTCTACACATTACCACATTTAATCCTTATAACGGTCCTATAGGGAAGGTGATTATTATCCCCATTTTGCAGATGGGAAAGTAGACCCACATTACTTTTTGCCTCAATTGCTGCCCTGTTCTCCACTGTACTCTGAAATGCCTTGGATCTTCAATATCTTGGCCATTGTTTCCCATACTTTCTGTGCCTTCTTCCTCTTCTTTCTACCCATCCAGATTCTGCTCATTTCTCCAGACCCAGCCTTGGCTTCCACAGCTGGAAGTGATCTCTCCTTAAAACAGAGCTCCTCTCACTGCCCACACCACTTCCTTGGTCATCCTCAAACACAGCCTTGAAAGGCATTTCTCCCATGTGCATGGCTTATCTTCCAAACTAGATTGCATCCCCTTCAGCTGCCTGTGTATGATAGGTATGCTGTAGAGATGTATTGATTGATCATTTTTCAAAAGTAACTGCTGGTTTAATCACTTTTCAACACATCTCATAGTCATGATGCAGTAATGACATTGGACAAAAAAATAACAGTGCCAAAGAGGAAGTGAGGGCTGTGTCTCACCATCAGTCTTAATGGTAGTGTTCCAGTACTTCCAAGTGCTAGGGTCAAGACCCAAATGGCCATTTGTATTCAAACCAATAACTCCCCCTGATTCAATTTGGGGGGGCCTGGCTTCATTTCCTTGAGGCCATCTACTTGTTCTGATTGTCATGATCTTTTGAAATGAGAGCTCTTTCCTCCTGACTTTGCCTGTGATGAAAGCAGCATTTTCTGGCCCCCTTTTTAGAGCTTGAGAAACTGAATTTCTAAAGGCAACAATGGAAGAAAACTGATCCCTGGCCTCTGACTTCAACTCAGGTCTGTGTTTAGAGCACAACCCCCACTCCTGTTTTTATAATTTCCCATAAGAGAATGACCCTTTTTCTCCACAGTACATTCATCTATTCATTTCCTCTTAAGATGAACTTTTAAAGAAATATTTTAAATTTACTGTGGCAGTGGGATAAATACTGAAGAGAGCAGTTAAGCACAAGGGACTTGAACTTGTCAATAGTGGTCACCTAGATCATTCTGACTAGTGGTTCAATTGAGAACGACTAAAAATGACGGAAAAGATATCAAGAAATTACAGATCCCTCAGCTCCCTGTGAAATGGGATTAATTTACGGGTTTGTGGTTAATCTGCTAGTAGACCTTCTATTTTGCTCAATGTGCGCTTTCTTTTGGGTGTGGGAACAGGAGCGTAGTGTTTGGTTTGTCCTTGTGAGATTAAGAGAGACACCTGGCATCATTTAGTGTCGATTGGGCTGGGGAGGTGGTGGTAAAGTGCTGAGCATCCTCTAGAAGGTCAGCATTGTTGAGAAGCGATCCTGGGAGAGAGAGAGGATGAGTGATAGCTATAAGCAGTGGCCCTCAATTTTCAGAGGCACAGAGCTGTTGACAGAACAAATAATCACATCTAAAAGACTTTGAAGCTCCTCACATGGTCAGCAGACGAGGGGCCACAAGGCTCAGCCATAAATGCTGGAATTAGTTCAGAGAGCAGAAGGAAGGACTTGCCTTTGCTTGAAGCCAAAACCAATCTGAAACCACAGAACCCCAGCCTGAGGGCTAGGGCTAGGGCTAGGCAGAAAGCTTGCTTTTGAAACCTGAGCTCATGTTGCTATGGTGGTGGGGGTGGGGGTGTTGGTGTATGTTCCACTTGTGCAAGCAAACCCTCTGATAATTTTGACCCCCCAAAAATTGCATAATCCTTTCATCACAGCGGGTTACATTTTCCAAGGACACAGCTTTGACTTTCAGCTGATTATAGGTATATTGTTAGGACTCCAGCGCTCACACTCCAGCGCCCATATTTGATATGTATTTGTCTCATTTCCAATGTTTCATGTATTAAGTGTCAACAATCTATACTCATGCTACCTCATGTTTGAAAAATTAACTCAGGAAATCCCAAAATGAAGATTCCCCCGCCCCCCTCCCCCGGCCGCCTTGGCAGTTTCCCATCTTCATCGTGCAATAAAGGTGTTTGGTAACAGCTGAGCATAGCACTAGGCATGCAGTGGGTCTATGGGTCTGTGGGTCTGTTATCAGTGTCTTGTATTAATCCAGCTTTCTTCCAAAGAGTTTGCAGTGCTTTTTTTTTTCAGACATCACATCATGTCAGATCTGTTCTTCCTCCTGTGTTTGTTCCCTAATCTTCCTTGGTGACCACGCCATTAACTCCTTCCCCTTTTTCCTTACTGCCCTGATAGCCTAATATTCCTCCACTATACCTTTTGCATCTACAGCCTCTTTCCCATTTTTCCTTTCCCTGTCCCAAGGCAGTCTCTTGCTATTTCTTGCTTGGAATATTGCCATTGTCTCCATGAGGCCGCCACTCTCCTCTAAAACCATGCTGGTCCCAACTGATGCATTTGGTGTGTCTGGTTCTTCACCATCTGGTGCCTTTGGACTTTTCCAACCTCATCTGAGAACCACCCTCCCTTTACCCCTTACCATTTCCTGAACACGCTGTCTACTTGTATCCATTCCTTGGCTTGGGCTGTTTCCGTTATCTGCAATGCCCCCTTCCCCACTGACAACATCCTGCTTGTCTA
The DNA here is from genome assembly GCF_000956105.1 of Propithecus coquereli. NCBI lineage: Eukaryota > Metazoa > Chordata > Mammalia > Primates > Indriidae > Propithecus > Propithecus coquereli. Next base: position 1,298,225 of record NW_012150986.1, read on the forward strand.
TCATGGGTCATCTTAAATGCTACCACATGGGAAGTCCACCCTGGTATCCATAGGTAGAATCCATCTCTCTTCACCCTGTGCTCCTGGAGCCCTTTATTGTGAGCTCCATTTCAGCATTTATTTCAGTCTGCCTTGTTTTTTTTATTTCTTTACAGTTAGTTAATTATATGCTTTGAAACAACTAGACTGCAAGCCCCTTAAGCCCAGGGATGACATCTCATTTGTCTCTGTGCCCCACTATAGCACCTAGCAAGCAGCCCCGCCCTAAGGAGAGTTCAATAAATGAACTGAGTAAATGATATCCCTGTGTTGGTGGTGAAGAGAGGTTAGCATTTGCTGCTGTAAGGGCAGCAAAGGGATTCATTTGTTCAAAGTCCTTCAAAGGACAAGTCCAGTTGAGACACTGTCACTTATGCTACAATCATCAGTTGGCTGAGCGATGCCACCTCGTTAGAGATCTTGGCACTAGATATTCAGTTGCGATTGGTTATTTTATTCGTTGGGTGGGTCTGCATGTACGTGCATCTGTGTCAAGAACTTGGGTAGGCAGGCAGATGATATCTGCTTGTGTCAGTCTCTTTTTACTCTTGAGTAGAGCTGTCCCATAGAAATAAAATGCGAGCCGTGTATGACATTTAAAATTTTCTAGTACTCAAATTACAAAAGTAAAAAGCAGGTGATGTTAATTTTAATAATATATTTTATTTAGCCCAATATATCCAAACTATTACCATTTCAAAATGCAACCAATATTAAAAAAATATTAGTGAGATGTTTCATATTCTTTCTTTATGTTAAGTTTTCAAAATCTGGTGTTCGTTGTACACTTACAGGGCATCTTAATTCAAATGCTAAATTTTCATGAGAAATATTTGATATGTATTTAGATTCCACAAAATTTATAGTCGAAAAGTAGATTCACATATCCAAGTTCATCCAAATGTATTTAAAATTTTTCCAATAACTGAATTTGACATCAGCTTTAAAATTTAAACTCAATTAATTAAAATTAAACCAAATTTGAAAATTCTGCTCTCAAGATACACTATTCTTATTTCAAATGCCCAATAGCTACATGTGGCTAGTGGCAAGGGACACACAGCCTAGGGCACAAAGATTTCATTCAGCTTATTCCTCTGCCCCTACAACTTAATTTTAAAAGAAGAAAAAAGGTATTATGGGGAGAGTTATTAGAGAACTCTGATTAGCCAGCTGCCTTTTTTTCCCCAGCCTTGTCACCAATTTTGTAAAACTGGGGCCTGCTGCTGGCTTCCTGGGACTGCTGTGAAATGTAATAGGATTCTGTTGACAATGCACTTGAAAATCCAGCCCATGTAATTCCCAGGTTTCTTGGTCAGGCTGGGACGTTGATTGGGGTCTGTGTCTACACTGTATCTGTCCCCACAAAACCACACTGATCTATGCTTCCTTCTGCAGCTGAGGTCTACACCAGTGTCTCCCAGCACACAAGTCAACTGCGTGTTTTATCATCCGCAGCACTGGGATGCCATGTTTTTAGATGCTCATGGCTTTGATCAGATTAGAACACATTTGAAGTTTCAGTGTTAAGTGCTTTTGAGTGATCAAATATGTGCAAAATATCTTTCTCAGCCAAACAGCATATTTTCCAAATCCAAAATAGTTGCATATATTTTTCCCTTTCCTTCAAGTTTCCCATTGAATGGTACCCCAGAGACCAATTTAAAGCTTGAAAAGTTTAGACCAAAAATGTTCTGGAACAAATGAAAATGAGATGTGTCACCAAAGCCAGTATCTCTAGTCTACGTCTCATGCAAACCATGAAAGCACTTGGCATTATTTATTTCTAATAGGAAAGCAGGGTTAGGAATTGGTTTCCCCAGAATGCCATGAGGGCAAGGCATGGCCCTGTGGCTGGCTCTGATGTGAGATTTGAGGCCTAAGGGGAAACTGAAATGACTCTAGACCCTTAAGGGTTTTGAACAGGTGCAGTCTCTCTTCTTTCCCTCCGGGAAGCATGCTGTCCACAGTTGGATGAATGCTTCAGCAGCAGTTCACTGAGCTCTTGGACGAAAATGGCAAATTTCTCCCCAAATGAGCTTATTATCTGCTGCTGTTGGGTGCAAGGCATCCCTCAGCTATGGCGGGAATTACAGCTTCCATCTGTTCCCTAATGTGAAAAATGTGTTCAGGCCTCAGTGCTACCAAGCTACATGAACTTTAGACATTCAGATCTGCTGACACATTTGGGTCGTGGCCCTCAGAATGGCTTTTGTCAATTATTTCATTACATATCCAAATAACCATCCTGAGGGTGGTCTGGATTTGTGATCTGTGACAGTGTGGTGCTGACATATTTCTTGCCCTTGGAACTATCTGTTTTTTGGCTTTGTTTAGGGGCTGATGATATATAAGTACTTAGTATATTTAATCATTATTACTTTTGAAGTTAGCACAGTACCACCATTATGAAAAATTCTTGGGCACAGTTACAGCCAAATCCACATCATTAATTCTTGGCTTCTTCCCAAAGTCTCCAGTCTTTCACCTTGCTCCATTATTTTGTTCAGACAAATCAAATGCTGCTTTGTGCTTAGAGAGCAACTTTTATCAGAAAATTGCAAGGCCCTCTGCAAACTTTTATTTCTCTAAGTACAAATAAATATCTTCAGAGAGTCATGCGTATTTAAGCATGTTTATTCGTGCTGGGCTTTTTCAATAGGCAAGAAAAATTATGGCTTTCTGTGTGTTCACTTTGGAATAGAGACATGTAATGTGCAGACAAATTTTGCTTGACATATTAAATAAATATCCCTTGAGTAAGTGATTAGATACAGAGTCATGTGGGCTCTTGAGAATATGGCCAAGCATTAGTTTCTTCTACTAATTTTATATACTTGAACATCGTCAGAGTTACATCTGGTGCATTAGATGGAGAATTTGGTTTTATCAATTAATAACTACTTCTGATTGTTGCCTGGAGGAGGAAATGCTTTGACTAAGTAAGCAGGATTAACTCACCAATTGAAAAACATAGTCCATTACTTAAGAATTAGTTTGCAGTTCAATTGTGGTCAGGTGGTCTGGCAGTTGGTTGTTTGGTTTACACAATACCACAGATCTATTTTCACGAATGAATCCATTCTGTACTTTATCACACTAAGTGTCCTTATGGCAGAGAAAATGCTAGGTGTTCATCCAGCCCCATTTTCTTTTTGTCCTGGACATGCAGATAGACTACATTTCCCAGCATTCCTTGTGGTTAGATGGGACTCTGTGACTGAGTTATGACAAATGGGATGTGAGCAAAAGTAATGCAGTCCACTTTCAGCCCTGACCTTAAAATCTTACCTTCTAGTCTTTCAAACACTCTTTCTTTGCCTGTTAGCTAGATTCAGAGAATCCAGTGAAAGAGCATAGGCCCATGGGGATGATGGGGCCACAAGATGTAAGGAGCCTGGTTCCCTGAATGACTGCATGGAGCAGAACATCTTGGCTGAACTGCCTCGAGTATGACATAAGCAAGAAATTGACCTCTGTTGTCTAAAGCCAGTGAGATTTGGGAGTTGTTTGTTACACATGTTAGCCTACCCTAATAATATTCTTGTAGATGTGGCAGAGAATCAGTACTGTCCTCATACACATTCTACAAGTTTCAGAGGGGCACGCAGAGCGCATTGCTCTGTAATTCACAGTGATTCACAGTAGGTTGTGAAAATGCGCAACCAATGAACCATGTGGCTCTTTGATCACCATGTCCAATTAAGCCACGTCGTTATGTGATTTTCTGGTTGGAGTAAGCCTTTTATCTGGGACAGATGCAACCATGGACAGTTTTATATAGTGAAAACTGATAATTTCAGTAAGTGGCTTCTCCAGAGAAGGGAAGGGAAGGTGCAGAAATCCATATGAATTACCAAGGACTGTAGGCTTTAGCTTCAATTTTTTTTCTTTGAGAAACCTTTTCTAACCCCACCCATGTTTGGGTTGCTGGTCTCCCATGCCTCTCACACTGCATTCTTGCCACTGCCCATGTGCCTACAGCAGACTTCTTACCTAAATGACTGGTAATGTCTAGCTCTTGATCTTGACTCTTTCCTTGTAGACTATATGTCTTAGAGGGTAGGGGCCATTTAAACTTGGCTCACTATTGTGTCCCCAGCATTCCACCCAGTGGCTGGCATATACATGTTGTTGACTGAATGATTAAGGAAATGAATGACAATGGCATTTTGGTTATCAAGCATGAGCAATAGCCTTAGGATCATTCGTGGGCTTGTCCTCAGACCACTTAAGTAATGCAGGCTGAATTTTTTTTCTTGCTTAAAAATAGAAAACATAAGGAGGTTAACTGACATTAGGTTTATCAACACGAAAACACAAATCAGAATTAGAAAGAAGGGCAGGAGCCATTTTCAGGTTTTGTTTTATTAGTCACTGTGAGTTTTTAAGGGTTGGAACTCAACTAATTGGTGGCCTGAGTCCCTTAGTGAAAACATTTTAAGAGCAAAAATACAAGTAGAAGTTAAAACCAAATCATCTCATTTGTGGCTCAAGATGGGTCTTGGTATTTTACTCTTTTGTGCATTCATTTGCCAAACATTTGTTGAGCCTCTTCTATAGTGGATCCTGTCTCTAGGTGCTGGGACACAGTGACGCACAAGACAAAAATGACTCAGCTCTCAAGGAGATTATAGTCGTGTGGTAGACAGACTGAAAATACACAAACCAGAAAATGTCAGATGGGAATAATTCCCTGAAAAAGACTCGAACAGGTCATTGTAACAGAAAGTGCCTACGTCAGAAAGATTCCATGGCCAGCAGGCCTCTGGGGAAGGAGTATCTCCATGCCAGGGAAGCTGCAGCCTGAATGACAAGACGTAGCCAGCCACATAGACATCTGGGAGGAGAACATACTAAGGGTTTATCTGGCCCTGAGATGAGATAAAGTGGCCTGTTGAGGAATGGGAAGATGTCTTGAGTGGTAGGAGCATAGAGTGTATTGGGTGGGGAAGGGGAGAGTGGAGGGTTGGAGGGAGAAGTGGTGGCAAGAGACAGAAAGAGGGTCGTTTATGGAGAGCCTTGTTTGCTGTGTCTCCAAAGTTTGGATTGAAGCCTGAGAGCAATGGGCAGCCCTGAGAAAACTATTAAGCAGAGGAGAAAAAGGGGAGGATGTATGTTTTAGAACGAACATGCTGGCTGCTCTGTGGAGAAATTGCTCCAAGTCAAGCTCCAAATGGAGGCATGATTAGAGGGAGGGTGAGAAGGTGTGAAAAGAAGCAGCCAAGTCTGGAGCTTCTTGGGAGGTAGAACTCAGGGCCCTTGGAAGAAAACTGGACGTGGCCATTGAGGCAATGCCCAGGTTCCTGGCTTGGGCATTAGAGATAGAGGTGGGGGTCCCCTCCTCTGAGACAGGGAACCCTGAGGAGGAGCAGGTGTGCCGGGGAGGCTGAGGAGCTGGTTCTGGACATGGCCAATCTGAGGTTACCATGGCATTGTCAATAGGGAATGCACAGGAGGAGACATTTGAATATGTAGCTAAGCCAAGAGAAAACAGGTGGGTATTCTGGGTAAGCCATCAGATGCTAACATAGAAGAAGTACAGAAGGAAAGGCAGGACGAGGTCAAATTCTGAAGGCTTAACCACTTGGTTTTATGTGACTTTTTTTTTTTTTTTAAATTAGCTTCCATGACCATCTCCTTTTTGAGATGTTAAATAGTCATTTCTGCCTCTCCAACCTGGTCTGCCACAATCCTGGCTTCTCCTGGTCTCCTTTCTGCTTCTACCCATTCGCTTTTATCCTCAGAGATCTTCCCCTTCCCATCACGTGGCCTTGCTACTTCCTTCCTTCCTTCTATGTGGCTCTAGGAAAGGAGTCTCTCGAATGGTGGCTCATTCCCAAACGTTCCTGATGAGCAGGCCGGAGTCTGTGTGCAAGCCTGGCTTTCCACCCTAGCTCTGCGGTGCTCCAGCAGTGTGGTCCAGGCTTCCTTTCCTCCTGCATAAAATGAAGCGACTGGACTGAAGGGTACTTTGAGCTTTAATGTTTTCTGATTCTAAGTTGTCTCAGCCCTCGGGGTGAAGGGAGTGGCCTCTTCCTGAATGGGCAGTAGGAGCCAGCACAATAGCCATGGATACCTGAGAGAGAACAGCTTTTATTTGTGTGTGCAAGGCCCTGCAGAGGCTGAGTGGGCTGCAGTTGTTCAGCTTCAATTAAAAACACACACAAAAACTCCTGCTTTGTTTTGATTTCAAACCTTGACCATCTGACTGAGTGTGTCTGAATGCCTCAGCCTCTGACGTAGGTGCGAGCAGGCACTGTTCCACAGGCCTAATTCAACCTTCTTGCTTCCCAAATTTCATCTACTGAGGACAGGAGAGATTTCAAAGTCTTGGAGATACAAGGAAAGAACGTACCTTGGTTTTAAAAGCCATCAGCAAGCAGGTCGCAGTGCACAGTTAACCATCCGGTCAGGGGCGCCCTACATGCCAGCATGTGCTTGTGGGCCTGGGTGTTTGGACAAATATTTCTAAGTAGCTTAAGAGAGAATATGGGTCTGTCAGTTTATAAAAACGGCCTACCAACTGTCTGTGCTGGCCCCGAAGCAACGTTACCTCTTCCAGCAAAGTCAGAAGTCTTGACCTCCGAACAAAATCACATTCTGGAACTTTGGTCAGCTGTCTTCTCACTTCAGGGTGGGATGTATGCACAGGCCCTAGGTCCTGCGGCCACATCCATCCCTGCAGGCAGGGATAAGTTGATAGTCTCGAGGCTGTTGGGGTCCACTGGCGAGCAAGCTATAACCAGAGATGGGTTGTGATTCCGCCGTGAGCAGCAGCAATGGCCTGGCCGGCAGGGCCCAGAACAAGAATCTGGGTGGACGCAAAGCATGATGGGCACTGTAGACCAGCGGGCCGTGCACGCAGGGCTCTGCACTCAGTAGTGGTCTGAGAGGTCTAGCAGTCAGAACATCGGAGCTAGGGGCAAGGTGCATGGGAGGGCTCCACATGAGCTCCAATGCCCGTGGGGGGCGGGGGTTTCTCAGTGGTCTCTTTTATGCCTCCTGCCAAGTGTTGCTGGCTCTCCGCGCAGGGAGAAGGGAGTTAACATGAGGCAGAGGCGTCCACTGCTCACCAATAGCCATGTTCTCTTCTTCCTGGGCACATGGCCAGACTACATTTCCCAGCCTTCCTTATAATGGAGTCGCTGGATGGGGAAGCCCAGGCCCTTTCTCCTCCTTTCCTGTGCACATGCCTGTGTGGGGGGTGGGGGGAGTCCTTGGCTTCCAGGACTTTCTCATTCGATGTTTTCACAGTCTCCTGCAGAAACCTGTGTGAACGACTGGAAGCAGGCATGAGCCCTGGCTGACAGGAAATTTGGGTATTGGAAATGAAAGGGATGGCAAAAAGTGACTTCTTGACTGGAAAAACGTCCCCAGGGGCCTGCTGGTGAGGTCACATTCATATCCCCTGGACAGTGCTGCCCTCCTGTCCAGTCCCAGCCTCTCAGTCTGCCTCCTCAGTCTTCCTCAGAGGGCCCCTTGCGAGCACGGAACACAATCTGGCTCACCCCAGTCCTCCCTGCTCCTCCTCCTCATGCCCAAACTCCCTCCCTACCCTCTCAAGCTGCACCCTGGGCCATCACTGTCAGTGCAGCGAGCTGGGTCTCCATGGCACAATAGCTCATGTCACCTCTGGAATTATAATTTAAGTTGTAGGTCTTAAGCTCAAAGTGCGTTTGGGGCCAGGCAGCCAGCTTCAGTGTGGGACAGAGCCAGTGCAGCTTAGTAAGGAGTGGTGGGGATTAAGATGTTGCGTGTGTTCTAAGCAAATAAAGGGGTTTCAAGTCAATTTAAAAATAAGTCATTTTCCTATTTAAGCAGAACAAGCCACCCTAAACTGCCCACCTCCAAATTAAATCCTCTACTATTATTTATTTCTCATGAGGGCTAATGAAAGGGCAGAAACTATAAGCCATGTCTGAAAATTCTATTTTATCCTCTCCTGTGCTTGGCAGAGCATGGTATAAAAACAATAATTAGAATTTGATTTTTTTTTACCTTTTGAATGATGTCTAACATACATACAGAAAAGTGTCTAAATGATATAGCTCAAGGAATTATTGCAAAATGAATACAGTCCTACACCAGCCAGCCAAGTCAAGCCCTGAAACCTCATCAGCTCCCCAGGTTTCTCCTGTGGGCTCTTCTTCCTCCCCAAAGGAAATTGCTATCCTGATTTCTAACATCATAGATTAGATTTGGCTGATTTTTAACTTTATAAACAACACATACTCTTTTGTGTCTGGCTTCTTTTACTCAGCATTGTATCTGTGAGATTCACCCACATTGTTGCACGTAGCAGTGGCTTATTCATTCTCACTGCTGTATAGTATTCCCTAGTGTGAAACATCTGGATTTCTCTATCCATTCTACTGTTAATTACCATTGGGTTGTTTCTAGTTTTAGACTCTCACTAACAGTCCTGCAGCATGAGAAAAAGCCCTCAGGCAGACCAACAGGGACAACTGGGAGTTCGTGGTGGGAAGTGGTCAGTGTGCACGGCAACTGCCCCCAGCGGCTGCAGGTGGACTCAGAGGTGGGCTGAGGAACTATGGGATGGGACGTCATGTCAACAGCATCTGCTATCAAGTCCCTCGAGAATAGCAGTTCTCCAACTTTTGGATCAGAACCCCTTTATAGTCTTAAAAATTATTGAGGACCCTAAAGAGCTTTTGTTTGTAGGAGTCATATCAATATTGAACATATTAGAAATTAAAACTGAGAAATAAAAAAGGTTTCCTAGTAATTTATTTCAAAATTAACAATAATAAGTATGTATACTATATTATATATATGACATGTTTATAAATAAAATATTTTAAGGAAAATATCCTATATTTTCCAAACCAAAAAATGTTAGCGAGAAGAACGGCATTCTTTTACTCTTTTGCAAATCTCTTGACCAGCAGTCTGGCTTAATAGAAGACTGCTTGATTCTCATGTGTGCTTCTGCATTCCATCTGGCGTGGTATCTCATGTCACTCGTGAGAGGATGAGAGTGAAAAAGGCAAGTAATGTATTAGTATCATCATGAAAACAGTTTTGACTTTGCAGACTCCCTGAAAGGATCTCAGGGACCCCCAGAGGTTCCCTGAGCAAAATTTAAGAACCACTGCTCTAGAACACCATGGCCAAGTGCCAAACAGCTTTAGAAAGGAAACCTCCAATGAACAGGCACCCCTAAGTCAGCCCACTCAATGAGGGGCGGCTACTTGCTCCAAACCACTGTGAGTTAATTCACTTCTTAGCTGATTTAAAGCCCATATTTTCTTTTCAACACTTTATTGTAATCCTTTGACATTTTTTTGATTTTGTTCATTTTAAGCCAGTGATGTCCATTAGAAATATAATGTAATTTATATAATTTAAAATTTTTCAGTGGCCACTTAAAAATGAAAAAGAAATTGGTGAAATTAATTTTAATAATGCGTTTTATTTAACCCAATAGTTTCAAAATATTATTATTTTGGCATATAAAATCAACATAAAATATAATCATATAAAATCAATATGAAATATTAATGAGCTATTATATTCTTTTTTCATACTAAGTCTTCAAAATCTAGTGTGTTTTTTCATTTAAAGCATGTCTCAATTCAGATGTTAAAGTTTCATCAGAAATACTTATCTGTATTTAGATTCCATACACTTCCATAAAATTTGAAAAAACAGATTTCATAAATCCAAGTTCTTCCACACACAAAAGTTTTCTAATAACTGAATGGAGTATCGGTATTCAAATTAATTAAAATGAAATGAAATTAAAAATTCAGTTCCTCAGTCACACTAGCTACATTTCAAGTGCTCTATAGCCACATATGGCTACTGGTTGCCATATTGGACAGAGCAGATCTCAATTTTTAGTCCTGTGCTTTTCCTATCTATTCTGTCCCTCAGTTCTTCAGTGCTTAGAAGCCTGATTAGGAAAAACTTATTCATTCTCATTATTTTCCTAGAAAACTGGTGCCATGGTGGATTTCTTCATAGGCACGATAGGATGCTTGACAAAGAGAGAGCTGGGGGTGGGAGAATCACTGGGGGGGCCACAGCTGCCAATGGCAGGTTCCCTTTTGGCTTGGCTTCCAGGACTTTCTCATTTGATGTTTTCATGTATCTCGAATAATCTCACATTGTTTCTGATACAGCTGTAAAATATGTGCTGCCTTCTGTCAGCCTTGGAATGGATAGATCTCCCTCTGGTTGGACATGGCAAGAACTTCAATAGAACGACACCAAGGCCTTAGACCAGAATGCTGTGCTTATTTGGACTGAGCACTGGCAAGTTTGCTAAAAGTGATGAGTTTCACATCAGTGTCAGAAAGATAAGGCAGGTTTTCTTGCCTTTTGTCTCCCTGTCTCCACTCAATGGTATGCTATCCAAAAGGTCAAGGGAAGCACTGAATTGAAATTCCAGGCCAAAATACTCAGGGCAAAGATGCAGCACTGAAGTTAGTACCTTATAACTCAAAGGCAGCAAAAGTAATTTAACGAGTTTCAAAGGAGAGAGCCAAGGAAAGTCCATACAGCATTATTTAAAGATTTTGCTGTTTGTGAATTGCATCACCTGCAAACCATTTCAAATCTAGGAGAATGAAAAGCTACTCCATTTTATTATACATAGGGGGAATCTTACTTATACCCCCGAAATGAAAAAGACGAGAATTCCAAGTCTAACCATTTGTTCCCATTGCTGCAACTTTTGTAGTTGGTCAATTGTTTGTCACTGAGTGGGCAAATGACAAAAATGAATTTTATCTCCCTCCAGTATTCCTCCTTCCCCAAGTTGACTGCTTAAGCTTTTAGCCAGTCTTATCATTCCATCATATCCATTCTTCTAACATTGGACTCGTGCAAGAATCCTGCATCTCAGTGCATGATGTCATTCCAAATAAATCTGGAAGGAACTGGAAAGCTTCTGGAATTTCCTTATCTGAGGTAGCCAAACTAAATAAACTTAATTGGCATCCCTCAGGAGCTCAGTGAGCACCATTCTGATTGAGACGATTTCATGCTAAATGACACGTCAAGACTGAAGTTTTCCTGGGCTCCTGGTTGAAGCAGATACCCTAACTTTTCTGCTTGTAAGCCCACAGCGTAGAGTGTCAGAGGAGCCATGACTACATGATACCACCAGCTAGGCACAGAATGCCTTTTAATTAATACACTCAACTCTTAGATTCGGGAATCACATAACTAAGACTTACAGCAATTGTGTGCCACCTTGAATACATTTGGACTTAGAGAAGCCATGCCTTTTCTTTAGCACTCACCCTAAAGGTGCCAGAGTGATCAAAAGATGAATAAAATGTCAATCTGAGTGTTTTGCTTTGACTAGGACCCTCATGAAATATTAAGTAAAGTGTTAGCTAGTTCTGGAACTATAGAAAACCCCATTGGTTTCTCCTCCCCCTCTATGACCTAATCATCTTCATCTGTTGCCTGAAGCCTGTAGTTTTACAATTCCAAATTGCCATTAAAATGCAAATACCCTAGGAAAGGCTTAAACCATTATCAGGTGTTTTTCACTTTGGAGTGAAGGAAGGGTCAAAGTAAGGTGTTGTGAAATGAAAGTTTTGTATCCCTAAGGTCAGGGTTTGGGAGAAAGAAAGAGGGAGTGCCAGCCTGGAGGGCAAAAAGTTCCAAACTGGGAACTTGGAGGCCTACATGGCAGCTCAATAGACTCTTGCTCTTTCTCCCCAAATGTCTTCATTTCTATGAATTTGTCTTTGGACTCCCTGTGGTTATCCAGGTACTTGGTAATTGTTCTTGCCAAAACTAGAGACTGTCAAGTGGAAGGTTGAGATACTGAGGAGCAGCTTAGGCCCAGGGCGAGGGTGCCCAGCCTTGCCAGAAGGGTATTTCAGTGCCTTTTCTATCCCAGTTTGTGGAAGCAGCAGTGGGGAGCCATGCTAAATGGGAAGGTCAGGGTCTTGTTTTCAACTTCGTTATGAATGGGAACCCCTTATCCAGGCTCAAAGGAGAGCACTGCAGAAGAGGGTATGTGTAGCCACTCATGCATGCACATGTATGCATACATCCATGGACCCACATATATACACACACAACTCTGTCTTCACATGAATGTTCCTCCTGAAACACTCAGCAAAGTAAGTGACAAGCATTTCCTGTGAGTAGCTGGGATTTCAATCCTGTTCTTGCTTATTGTCTTTTGTCCTAGGATTGGGATGTGAGTGATGGGAGATGGTGAATCTGAGGCAGCATAATGGGTTCCCTAACCTCTAATATCAGGGTAACCCAGCACAGTGATTAGGAGTCCAGGCTCTGCCATTTACCACCTCCAATGCCTTGGGCAAGTTATTTAACCTCTCTATACCTCAATTTCCTGATCTATAAAATGGAGGTGATACTAGTATGTATCTCATAGAGTTGCTGTGAGAATTAACTGAAATAGCACTTACGAAGCACTTAAAACAATGCCTGGCACATAGTAGGTGCTCAATAAATATTTGCTGAATGAGTAAAATGTTTAATTTTATTATTATTCTATTATTACCATGAAGAAACTTCCATTGCATGTTGGCTTGAGATTTATTGGGAAGAGTGAGAAGAGTTAAGAATCGCGACTTCTGTTCTTACAGTAAGGCCAGATTGTCCCGCAGGCTCATCTGCAGATATTTCTCAGTGTATGAAGGAAAAGGGAAAACAACAACTAAATACCCAAAAACAAAACAAACGATGAAATCTGGGGAGAGGAGGATTGACATCTTGCAATTAAATAAAAGCATTGCCATAGAACAGCTTCTGGAGAGACAGTCGAGTCAGTTTTTTATTTTTTCATGTTTCTAGTTCCAGACTTTGGTTGGAAGTATCGAGCTTCCTCCTGAATTTGAATGAACCACAAAAGCAAAGCATATTGTTCCATTTTTTTCTTCCAGCACTCCCTCTTCTTGCTCCCTTCTCTGCTTCCTGTCCTGGCTCTCTGCTCTGATATAAGAAACCAAAATGGCGGCACTTCCTCAATGAGAGCAGAGACTGAGTAGCTGTGGGGCACTATAGTGGGATGTAGTACTACATAAACTCTCCTTGGCTGACCTCCTGATGAAAAGCAACTGACAGACTCAGGAACTAGGGTATGTTTTATCGTTGATGCTCCCTGTTTCTTGACCATGTGGTGAAGACTGCTTCAACAGACCCTGGCATCAGGCCTGGTGGAGGCTAGAGCAGCTGTGGGGCAAGGCAGTTCCAGGCTGCAGCTGGCTGGGTCTTTAATTTTCCACACATGTTCACATATGTACAGGAATCCAGCAGATGGACAGCAAGCAAGTTTGGGCAGCAATCCACTGACAAGTAGCAGTAGCTCTGAATAAATCACATCAGCCTGGACTGCAAATTTAGCTCCAGGGAATGGGGACTCAGGCAAACAAGAAGAAAAGGCATTCACCCAACTTTTTCCTGAAATGTCAGAGGAATAAAATGGGTCAGTGGTGAATACAAAATTAGCTTCTGGCCACTCTCCAAAGTGATTTGACCTATTTAGGAGTCATCAAGAATAAGGCAAAGGAAGTTCAGTGGCCTGCATCTTGATTTGTCAAGAGAGCAGAGAGAGGTTACACATCACCAAGCGACCAGGTTCCCTGAGTCACTGGTTATGGATCATATGAGTGGAACTCATGGCTGGAACTCATGGGAAGGACTCTGGGATATTGACTTTGGGCCAACTCCTGGCACAACTCAGCATGCAAATTTATGATAACCCTAGCAGATGCATTGGTAATCTAGGTGCCAGCTTGGTGGCCCTGGTCACTGAAATGACCTTATCAGATTCTGAAAACCTTTCTGCAGGTTAAACTCTTCTCCAAGACCCTCTGCAAAAGGGGATCTCAGGCCAAGTCAGTAAAGGGACATTAGGGCCCCAGCAGAGAGCAAAGCCACAAAATACTGAGGCTGATCCCACCACAGCCTAGCAGGTCGGAGTTTGTAGTAGATACTGTTGCTGCCCTGCCTACGTCTCCTTTGCCAAGTGGTGCCCCCTTCAGCTGCTATGAGTGTTGGCTCCTAAACGCTACAGCTGCCCCTTCCCCAGAGCTTTGCTCTTGACCAAATGCAAGCCCCACCAACCCTCTTGCCTCTAGGTGAGACCAGTTCTGTGGTGCAATTTGTTCTCCAGAGCTCCCTGCAGAATCAGGCTGAAGCAAATCTCCAGCTGAGGCCACATTCTTGCTTAGTCCCTTCCCCTGCTAAGAGCACCCCCTCCACACATTACTTGAACAATAATCTCCATCTTAGACTTTGCTTCTAGATACCCCAAACTAAGACAGTGTTGGGGGAGGAGGGGCATTTGTGAACAGTCCCAAACCTGACTGCATATCAAAATCACCTGGGCAGCTTTAAAAATGCAAATTCCCAAGCCCCACCTCCAGCAATTCTGATTCAGTGGGTCTAAGGTGGAGCCTGAGATTCAGTAGTTCTCCTGAGTTGAGCGCTTGGTAATTTTAACACAGTCAGTCCTTTGACCAATGAGAACCACTCATTCTAGCCCATTGTCTTTATTTCTTTTCTTAGATCTTCCAAGAAATGTACATTGATCAAATTCAGGAATAAACCACGCAATCTGTCAAAGACACTAAGAAGCAGAGATTTAAGTAAAAAGATCCATAGTTCTTGGCAAATCTCTTGAAGTCCAGCATACAATGCTGACTCTCAGGGCTTCCTAAGCAAATTGCATCTTTAAATTTTTTTTAGGTGTGTCCTGAAATGTAAAGGTTTATCTGATTGGGAAAAGGGAGACTCTTTTGAGTCCATGGAGTTTTCCAAAAAGGGATATTGGACCAAACTTCAAATTTAATTAATGCCTTCCATCCTCCATGCTCAGAAGTGTTAACCTATTAACCCTCCTTTCACTAACAGACCTACATTTTCATTATTGTTGGTTGTGTGGATAACTTGGTGATGAAATTCAAAGAGAAATATTTTGTTCTATTATCAGAAACTGTATAATAGGAAGATTCATGAATAGGTTCTCATGAAAGACACAATCCTAGGGTTTTTTTTAAGCAAATGGACTAATTAAATAACTGAATGAAGCGGGTTCAGCCTAATGCAGAATAAGGGAGTATTCTGGACTTTGTGATGATAATAGTGAATAACAACAACAACAAAAAAGATTGCTAAGATTCGAGTGCTTACTCTGTATAAGACCAAACACTATTTACTTGATCTGTATTCTTATTTAATCCTCTCAACAACTCTTTGAGGTAAATGTATCTGCTGGGGATCAACAAAAGCTTTAAAAAGATGAAACTTTATTTCCCTCTTACATAAAAGAAGTCAAGGGCTTATATTCAGACTCAGCAATAATGAAGAACCAAGGTTCCTTCCAGCTCCTGGTTCCACCATCCCTAGATTGTGGCCCTCATCTTCCTGGTCCAAGATGGCTGCTGCAGCTCCAGTCATCACATCATTGGCCCAAGCAGCAGGATGACAGAAGGAGCATGACCCTTGTCCTCTGAGGAGACTTTCTAGAAATCCCACACCATGGTTGCTTTGATCCCATTGACCAGATAGCAATCCCTAGCTGAAAGGGAGGCCCGGACATACAGAATTTTGGTTGTATGGCAATAGGCCAAATTTTTAAAAATAAGGTTTCATGAAATTGAAAGAGAAGGAGAACATGGATGGTTTGGTAGGAAATTGACAGTTTCTGCCACAGTAGGTATTGATAACATTAGCGCAATTTTGCAGATAAGGAAAATAAGACTCTAAGAGACTGACTTGGCCAAGTGCACACAACCTATCAGTGGCAGAGCGACAGTAGGCCCCAAGTCTCTGATTTGATCATCTCTCTCTTGACTACTATTCCCTCCTGTCCATTTTTGCTGTTTTGTAAAACAATTTTTTTCCTTAGAGATACATTTGTTCATTTTCTGCTTTCTTTCCGATGTGCCTTTTACCCTGTTCTTTGCATAAGTCCTAGCCATTCTTCGAGGCTCAGTTCCAATGCCCCAGAAAGCCCTCCCCTGCACCCCCAGCTGCTTTCTTCATTCAGTAAATATTTATTGAGCACCTACTATATGCCAGGCACTGTTGTAGGCACTTGGGCTTCATCAGTGATAACAAACAAAGACCCTGGCTAGCTTAACAGCTGTGCGACCTTGGTTGAGTCCCTTAAGCTTTCTGAGCCTCAGTTCTTCATCTGTAAAATGGGAATAACAAAACTTGCTTCACAGGGTTACTGTAAGGATTAAATAAGATATTGTACATAAAATGCAATCACTGGCACATCATTAAATCTTGAAAAATGGTGGCTTTTACTATTATTATTGTTGTTACACCTATTATTGTTGTATTATTATATTATTCTTGCATTATATTATTGTCTTCCCCTAATGGAGAATGCTATTCCTCATTAGGCTATCAATTCCTGGGCAGGAATAGTATCCAAAGCGGGGCTTGGTAACGTCTGTTAAGTGGATACAGAGCATCTCGGTATAGAGGACATCCTGCTTGCTTATGCTGCTAGACTTAGGAAACAGTAAGAAATAGACTTAGACCCACAGGAACTGTTTTTGGTTTTTTGCCCAATTTAAGCTGTGAGTTTTGGTGGGTGGTGTCCTAAAGCAAAACAAGGCTGAGTAATAATCTACTTGTATTCTCCCAGAACGCCACAGAAAGAAAATGTATCCTTTTCCTTTCAGAGTGTCTTTTTCACACCTTCACTGCTAGATCTCATGTCCCAGCAAATCCTGCGGATCTCTTTTTGTGCTTTTTCTGCCTCCTAATTCTCTTCTCCATCCTTTTGGTCTCTGCCACCTATGGGGATAGTGCTACCTGCCTAGTGTCCCCAGATGAAAATTTCTGGAAATCAAGAGGCATTGTGCATCCAGGGTCGCAGAGCTGTTACATTCCAGTCCCACAGACAGCACCCCGCCAAGAGCTAGCCAGTGCTTGCATCAAAACTGTGCGTCAGGTTCGCTGACCACCAGACACCCTCCATTTTGCCATCTCAGCCCAGCTTCCCCCTCGGCCCTTCTGCAAAGGTGAAAGGCAAGTTCACAGGACGCGGGGGCCTTCTTTCTCCCCTGACATCTGGTTTGATTCTGGGCAGCTAAACAGTGGCTTTGCCATGAACAACAAAAGCTAATTCACTGTGGTTTTTAAACACCGAGTGCAAATATTTTTCCTTTTCAGCTTGGGGTCACTGGAAGGGAAAAAACAGGGCTGAGAGGGAGATTAACCTTTTAAAACCTATTATGACTTCCCAGAGAAAATAAAACAATGGCAGCATTTCCTTTCATTCGTGAGAGTCTTTTCATGAGTGATTATTGTTCCAGGCAAGACTGGGGCTCTCAGGAAGATTTTTAAATACTATTTTAGCGTGGTTTTCTACTCAAAAGCCCACCATGATTGCTTTTAAGAACCCACACAAATCCCTGTAAAAGCCCAGGGCCACCCTCTATGCTTGCTTTCTCCTGTCTTCATCTCTGGCTGACTTTCCCTCCTCCTTCTCCCCAGCCCTTTGCTTTCTTCCCTCAAGCAGGGCTAATGGGAGGGGAGTGGTACAACTAGCAGGATTTTAGGCAATGGCCATGCCATCCACTGATGTCACTGATGGATGCTTGGGAGGCTGAAGGCTCTGTCTGGGTCATTTCTCCAAGGTTCCAGCCAGACTTTCTGTTGATCTGGGCTGTCTTAATGCATCCCAGAACCTCAGAGCCATTCAGTTCCTCTTCAGAAATGAAGTCACCCATTCTGGTTCTTGCTGCACATGATTTCGGAGCAGAAGCATCCAATGTGGGGCCATCGGCAGAAACCTGGCGACCATCTGAGGAGCAAACAAGTCCATCTGCCTCACTAGTCGTTCTTTTAATGTTCTCTCTGGACTGCAACGCAAAAGCTCTTCTCCCACTTCCAATTAGTGTTTCTTCTTTCCTTCTCTCTCCTCTTCTAGCTTTTGCACATGGATTCGCTTGCTGGGCTCAAGTGGGAGGTGAATCATGTGCCATGACAACATAAGGCTATTAGAGCAAAACTGTGGAAGTTCCTAAACCTCCCCTTTCTTGCCAAGAGGAAGATCTGAACAGAGTCCAGGATGGCTGATATTTGCCAAGTGGCTTGAGTATTCTTGCCATGCACTATTACTGCCGTTATCGGCATCACAGGAGTCGCAAGAGTCTAACATGTTGATACAGGTGGTGTGTGTGTGTTGGAGATGGGAGGGGATCAGAAATTGATTTGCAACCTGCAAAGAGCAAACTCCAATTGTATCCCCCCACCGGCTGCCAGCCATTCTTGTCCTTTCAGTGTGAGTGCAAATATTTGCAGACCTGTTGAATAGAGCACCCTCGCACCGAGCTAAAATTTCACAGCCAAGTGAGTCAGCCCCATGCTGGTGAGAAGAATAGGGGGCAACCTGGGGCGGCTGTGGAGTGATGGGATGGAATGTGTTCCTTCTCATGATCAGGCAGTTGGCAGAGGGGCTGGGCTGCTGTGGCTCCCTGGGTTTGAGTATTTGTCCAGCCTCCTGTGTCTGGCAGCATGTTAATGGTTTCTGTAGCCACATGGCACTTGGCAGAGCATCTTAAACTGGTGTTGCCTGAGACTCTGCACTTCTAACAAGCTCCCGGGTGATGCCTATGCCCCTGACTCCCTGGCCAACTGCATTTGGAGTAGCAAGGGTGTAAAAGTAGTGCCACTGCATTCTAAACTCCTCTAGCGCTGGAAAAGGAAAGTGCTAAGCCCCTCCTCTGGAGACAGGGTGTGTCAGAGGCTGCCCTGGAGTCCTGATTTGCCATTCAAGTGAACCCCAGAGGGGATTAGCAGCTGGCCCAGCACTTGGGTGAGACCATCTCCCCCTCCAGAGGGGAGTCCCAGAGGCAGCACAGAGGTTGTGTGAAAATTTGCCATCCTCCTTGCCGAAGGTTGCCCTCTCTCACCCTCCTTCCCCCCCGCCCCGCCTGCTGACTTCAGCAGATCAGCTTTCAGCTCTCTGGCATTCAGAGAAGGCTTTGCATAAAAGAAAAGGCCTGTCCTTAAGAAGCAGAGCGGGAATCCGAGCATGGCACTGGCCTGCTGCATGCCCAAGAATGCAGGTATTTGGGGTTTGCAGCATTTCCTGGAAAGCCCAGGAGGGAGGGCAGGTGGGGGAGGCTGCGCCTGATGGAGAGGGCATGGTGCTGGAGCCACTTCCTGTTCTGGGGGAAAGGAGAAGGATGTTTCCTGAAGGAAGTGAGCCCTTTTTCAAGAACGGATGTGGGGAGAGGAAGCTGTGTCTGACCCTTGCTCAGGCCTGACCTTGACATTTAGGTTCAGCAGCTTTTAAGCTTTGAGGACCTTGGGTTGTTCATACTGGCTGGCCAATGCTTTCAACTTTGCTCTCCTTCTGAGCATTGGACTACCCAAGACAGAGAGAACAATCCTTTCTCCCTCCTCCTCTTCTGCTCTGACATTTGAACATCTCAAAGGAGGGCCCAGAGGGTAGGCCAAGTGGAGATTCCAGGGCAGGAGTCCCAGGCTCTAGCTCAGGGCTGCTGGGAAGGGGCCCCATCCTGCACTGGGCCCCTTGCCCCTTTCTTCTCCTCCAGCACTCCCCTTCCCCCCACCCCCCTGCCCCGCAACCCTTGTCTTCTTGGAATTCCTCAGTATCTTGCCTGCATCCTGAGATTATAGAGAGAGGTTTGTTTCTCTCCCTGTGGCTCCAAAACAGCCTTGAACTGGGAGTCCCCAGACCCAAGTGCCCCAACTTCTAGTTCCTGTCACATCTTCCATGACCTTTTAAACCATTTTGGGACCTGTCTTGATTTCTTTAGTCCTCTAAACCCTCCTTTAATTATATTCCTCTGGCTCATAAGGCCAGGCACATGACTGAACCCTATTTGAAAAGTGCTGAACTTTTCACAGTATTCTTCCTGCATTGGGGTTAATTCTTCAATTTTAACTCACAATCCTTATTGTCAGGGATGGTGCCTTACTGATATTTCTTCTAAAGACTCCATCGCCCCCAGTCAGGTCGTTCTGCAGGGGGTGGGCAGTGTGAGAGTTGAAGCTGGCCACTCTCCTTGCCTCCGTTAAACCACTTACTGTACATGCGTCTTCACTGCCTGTGGAGACAGACAGCAAAGCTTCAGGGGTTTCCTGACCACCCCCAGTCCCATGTATGCAGCCCTTCGTGATGAAAGGATTGTTCTACCCCGTTGTCTGAGAACACTCTGTGAGCTGCTTTTCCAGGTGTGGTGGTAGGGAGGCATCGGTGTGTGCAGCTTTGTCACCTAACCGCCCTTAGGAGAAGAAGGGAGCATGCCTCTGGACCAGGCAGCTTCCAGTGGATGCCACCGAGCCTACAGCAGTTTGTTCAGGACACTGTGGTTTCCAAATTTTGTGGTGGAGAAGTTGTTCAAATCCGAATCTCTGACATCATATATACTTACGAATAACCATTGTTTAATGTACAGGCCTCACCTAAGACCAATTAAATCCGAATCTCTGGGGGTGGGCCCAGGTATCTGTGCATTTTTTTAAAGCTCCCCAGGTGGATTCCAATGTGCAGCCGGTGCTGAGAACCACTGGCTTAGGCGAGAAGTAAGAACTCCACTTGCATCTTAACCCCCGGTCTCCCTCAGGGAACCGAATGAGACAATGACCAACCCAAGTCCACACATTTTCATACACATCAGTGGGTTCAGGGGAGAGTTTCCGACAGCCAGGTAGTATTTATTTACCAGGCCTGAAGAACTAAATCGTGGGAGGGAGTACCAAAGAAATAAGGCCCTTCCAGGTACCTGCCAGAAGTTTCCAGTTGAAGCTCAAGGGAAAACATGGGGAGAAGGCCTTCAGAATGGCTTGACTCAATTTGCCTTCAAGAGTTGAAGATCCCAGGTTGGAGGTAGCTGACATGCCAGGGCGGGCCGGGGAGTGCGGTTTACAGGGCTACTCAGCAGAGGGCTCACCTTTCTTGAAGCTGTTGGCACACTGAGTTCGGCTAGCATTGGGCATTAGTCTCAGCAAGGTCATGGCACCCCCGCCAACTCTGGGGGGCTCACCAATAGAAAGACCAGGCCCTTAATCAAAGATGCCTCCAAGTAATCCTTGGCAGATACTGTATTCAGCATAATATAAGCTGAGGAGAAAATGCTTTTTGCCTCAACACAAATTTTATTACCACAATTATAAAAATGTTAGAGGTTTTGGGTGTGTGTTTATTACATAAAAAATGTAGCTACTCTGATCTTCACCATCTTTCAAACTGGAGTCTCAAAGGGAGTTTTATTTACTAGATTTAAAGCCATGGAACAATTGTTTCGTATGATTGCCTTATAAGCATAGGAATAATGTGGGGAAAAACAAAATCCTCTGCTTTCTTTCCCCCTCAACCCCTGCCAGATTTCCCCAACCTGGAGGAAGGCACTGCCACGTGCTGACAATGTCTGATCTTGTAGCTGATAGACTATATTTGGGCTAGGCTTAAAAGGAATAGTATGGTTTTTAGAAAAAGTAGAGCATGTGACTCAAGTTTCAGGCTCCTGTTGCATCTAGCCTAGAAGGGTGTTCTGGTGGCTTGAACAGGTGTGAGAACCACTTAAGCTGATCAGGCAAACTCTCAGAGACATAGACCCTTATGCAATCCATAGTCAGTGGCCAGGGAGCCCAACAGCTACTGCTGTTATTTGTGGCCAGATCTCCAGGCATTTATCTTTTCTAGAAGCAAAGCATTTATATCAATATCAATGTCAGCTCAGGTCCCTTAACTTATTTCTGGGAACCTTATACTAGGAGGAAGCAAAGCATAGGTTGCCAACATCTTGTGGCAAAGTCCAGTTTGCCAATTTTATTGATGTTTCTAATTTTAAAATTAATTTATCTAATTTTATATTCTTTACTTGAGATTTTAAACTTTTAAAAATATATCTTAAGTTGAATGCTTACTTTAACACATTGACTGACACACTAGAAAACAAAATATTTTCCCTGGGGCCATGGTGTTTTATTAAAACAAAACGATCCTTTGTAGTTTGTTATTTTTTATTATTTTCTGTGCATGAGCTTATATGCAACACAATCCACGTTTTAAGAATAAATTATCAATATTAATTGTAACAATAAGAACATCAACAAGTAAGATTTTCACAAACTAACTACAGGATTTTGCTGCACGAGGCCCCAGGCTCAAAACTAGCCTGAGTTAAATACAACTCACATGGCAGTCACTGTGTTAAAACAATAAATATGAGAATTGAAAGCTATAAATTTACCTCAGAGTATAGCTTTGGTAATTTCCATTGGTTCTACTATGTGGGCTTATCATTGTTGGTTTTATCCTCTAGATAGTTAAGTTTTGGAGAGACAACATGGTGAGGGAAAACGGGCTTTGGTGTCTGCCAGATATGGATTTGAATCCTTACTCTGCCATTTATCAGTTGTGTGACTTTGGGCAAGTTATGGGATTGCAACTTCCTTATTTCTAAAATGGAAATAATAATATCTGCCTGGTGTATTCTTTAAATGAGGATGAAATGAAAGGAATGAGGGCAAAGGACTTACATGGTGCACCTAGTAGATGCTCAAGCCATGGTAGCTAAGGATAATAATATTATTAAAAATGATACATCACTGGCACAGGCAAAAGTTTTGTGGCTGGGAAGCTGCTCTCCATTTGCATGTCTTAGGCAGAGAGCCAGGACAGTGGGAGTCTTTTCTGGATCAACTCACTTATCCTAATGTCCTCCAGAGACACTGGCAGATGGGACATGAAAATACCAACAGTGTGCCTAGGGGAGGACATGCAGCCAAATGTTATACTGGATTTAGCATGCCAAGGCAAGCCAGGAAAAAACTCAACATAAAAACTCACCATTCAGAAATTCTTCCAAAGTGTCTTGGTCTCTTTCTCTCTCTTGTGGAATGTTCCTCAACAGAGTGTTTGTGTTGCTCTGTCCCAGACCTGGCCTCTTTCCTGGCTACCCAAGTGGGTTGCTTCCCACTCTGTAGGGTTTTGACTGCTCATTATAGCCAGAGCCTTTAAGGAGGTGAGCATTTACAGAGCAAAACTTTATAGAGCAGAGCCAGGCACAGTGGTGTGTGCCTATGGTTTAGACTACTCAAGAGGCCAAAGTCGAAGGATCATTTGAGCCCAGGAGTTCGAGACCAGCCTGGGCAACACAGAAAGATCCCATCTCTAAAAAAAGAAAAAGAACCCCCAAAACAAAAATACTTTATGGAGCAGCATCTCTATGCTAGGCATTGGGCTAGGCTTTGGGCATCAAACATGGCTAAGACAGTTCTGTCCTTGAGGACCTCCAAGTCAGGTGTCTTTGTCCACTTTCTGTTGCCTCAACAGAATATCCCAGACTGGGTAACTTATAAAGAGAAGAAATGTATTACTTACAGTTCTGGAGGTTGGGAAGTCCAAGGTCAGGTGATTGCATCTGGTCAGCTTCTGGTGAGGGCCTTGTGCTC
Organism: Propithecus coquereli; assembly: GCF_000956105.1. Taxonomy (NCBI): domain Eukaryota; kingdom Metazoa; phylum Chordata; class Mammalia; order Primates; family Indriidae; genus Propithecus; species Propithecus coquereli. The sequence continues at coordinate 1,321,676 of NW_012150986.1, forward strand.
TGTCATAACATGGCAGAAAGTATCACAGGGTGAAGGGGGGCACACTGAGAGCCAAATTGTCTTTTATACCATATCCACTCTTATGATAACTAACCCACTCCTGTGTTAACCCATTAATCCATTAACCCATTAATCCATGAATAAACTAATCTATTCATGAGGGCAGAGCCCTCATAACCCAATCATCTCTTAAGGGCCCTACCTCTTAATACTATTACATTGGGGATTAAGTTTCAACATGCATTTTGGAGGAGACAAACATTCAAACCATAGCATCAGAAGAATACTGACCCATGAGCACCAGAAGGGCTAGAAACAGTGCCTTGGGGCCCATCCACATGAAGGAGGGACCAACTCTCCCTTGTGTGGTAGCATGGGAAGCCAAGTCAGGCTGATGGAGGAGGGGACTTTTGAACTGACTCTGTTAGGATAAATAGGTTAAGATGTATCAAGTTTTGGGTGGATTTTAAGGTGTATCCAGTTTTGGGTGGTGTTTTTTTTTTTTGCCTATTTGCTTTTGGTTGAATCTTGGCTTCTCTTAGTCTGGGGGTGAGGGAGAAGAAGGAGGAGATGGTAAGATTTAGGAAGGAATAAGGCTGCAGAAAGATATAAACAACTGTAATCTGCTATCCACACAACTTCATCCTGCACACCTCCACTCTATGTAGAGGTAAACTGAGGTGGAAGTTACTTGTCTGTGTTCAAGGCGGAATCTTTTAATCTTTTCTGAAACTCACCCTGTGCTTCTGAATACTTTGTTGGGTAGCGCGGCTCCCTCCATCCTGAGTGCCTCTTTTTGGGTCAGCAGGAATACCGAGAAACTCCATTCTCCTCTCTTAGTCTTGTATGTGGCTATAACGTCTTGATCTTTGATGTGGCTACAGGCACTGGCTCCTGAAATGGCAGAAAAGAGACAAAGAAGGGAATTAATCTCAGCCATATCCTCTCACAACTGAAATACAGGACTGGTTCTTCAGCATCCAGAGGCTAAACGTCAAACTTCAATAAGGGGAAGGATGCAATGTTTCCTCAGCTTCAAGGAACTGAGGCCTCCCAGGAATGTTATCTTTGCTCCTTTCTTGGCCGCCCCCTCGCAATTGAGTGAGGAGGAAGTTTCGATTTATTCTTCAAGATAGAGTAAATCACTCTTCTTTTACCACCTTGTCTTTGTGTTATGCTTGCCATGGGTGGCATTTGGCCATTAACAACTAGGATCCCTCTTCCGGTTAAGTTTTCATCCCTGAAAACCTTTACTAGCAAGTTAGAGCTGCATGATTAATTTTCAACTAAAGATATGTTTGAGAGGAGGCCAGGGACACACATCAACAGCCACAGAACCCTTGGCTTAAATGGATGATAAATTCAGCATCCCAACTAATTCAGGCCCATAGTTCCTGTTTTGAAAACCAGGGGTGATGATAGGGGCCATGGGTTTCTAGTGCTTTCCACACCTATCTTGGAAAGCAAGCAAAATGGCCACCTGGGAGAATTAAGATAATTGTGTGCTGAGTGCTGTTCCTTGGGAAGAAGTTTATTTGTAGTTTCTCTTGATTAGGCTTTTATTTTTCCCCTTCCACCCCTCTCCTCTGGATTTTTAGTTGCTTCTTTTTTTATTTTTTTTTTTACACAAAAGCCATCATGGGTAAGAAGAGGAGATTTTATTTTGAAGAACAATGACCACATTAACAAGGTGACAGCAGATAAGCTAAAAGTCACTCCATTTTCTGCCAGGGAAAAATGTTTTTTGCCACCAAATCGTATTGTGCTTCTCTTTGTCTACTCTCCTTTTATAGGAGGGTGGCGTGCCCAGCCATTGATGGACTCCAAAGAAATAGCTGGGAGATAAGATACACCCTTGATTCATATGAGAAAAGAAGCTTTTGAGTTCAATAATAAAAAATGACTTCCTTTCCTGTTCCACAACATTCTTGTGGCTGGAGCTCTCTGTAGGACAATGACATTTCTCTGCCCTTGGTCCAACATATGAAGCAGAAAATAGCTATGAAATCTGAAACTTGGTAAAGGGCAAAAATCCAATTTATCGCAATTTAATAGACATGCAGGCCTAGATCAGATTCTATAAGTACAGAATCTGTCCTATATCCTGCCCCATATTTGGGGCAATGCTGAGGACTCCTCACATCTTTAAAGTGTCACAGCCACATCTAGAGATCCACCTCGTCCAGCACTCAGTGAAAGAACAATAGAACCAAATCAGTGTGTGATTATATCCCCAAGTGTGTCTATTTAAAAAAAATAAACTTCAAAACAATTGGGGAGAGGAAGAGTGGATGTGGGATGGAGAAGGTGCCAAGAGAAAGGGAAAGAAGATTCCTGAAGGAGGTGAGATTTGAGCTAGGCTTTGATGGACTGAGAGGAATTCATTAGCCAGGAGAAACATTCTGGGGTGTAGCTCTCTAAGCTTTGGTTTCTTCTCCAAAATCTCATAAGCTCGTTGTAAAGATTTAATGCATAATGAAAATCATGTGCACAGCACAGTGCGTGGCACGTGTTACAGACTTAATAAATGGTTGTGGCTGTCATCATTGTTACCATTATCATGATTGTGGTTAGGAGGTGGTATTGGGAATGTGTGAAAAGAACCTTCAGGGTCCTTCATAGAGACATGATGCTCACTTACAGGTAATTAAAGCCGTTTACGCTGACCTCTGTTCCTCTAATCTTACCCCATTCTTTCTGAGAATGACTCTTATCTTTTATATCTTGGCATATTTTGGTTAATATCAGTTTACCTCTGGCAAGATGAAAGCAGACCCAACCAAGTATCAAAAGATTTTTTTAACCCCACTCCATTCCCCAATGTAACATCTTATACACTGGTTTATAATTTCAGTAATGGGTGGATATTTGAATGCACATGTAAATAAAAAACCAGTACCTTATGCTATAATTTCTCCTCGGTCTTTGTTTTCAGCAACTTAGTTTAGCAACTTCAAAAAATACTCACTCAGGTTATCTTTCTTTCTTCTAATCTGTTTATCCTCCAGTGATTTCATGCAGGTCACGAAGGAAAGGTGTTTCCGGAAAGAAGCAATGACACTTATTTCTTTTAAAGTTTGATAGTTCAGATGGAAGGCTAAGCATTTTTGCCTCAAATGATCAATGTGTTTGAAAGGGGTTTGTCCATTGACGTTAGGGACTCAGGAGGATCCAGTGGTTGGGGAAAACCAGGATGTTAATATTAAAGTCATCTAATGACCCCTTATTATGTGCTCAGCAGGATTATGCTAATTTCTTGGTCATAGTTGATCCTCATCACAACCCTCTGATGCAGGTACAATTATTATTCTCATTCCACAGATGAGGAAAATGAGGCTTAGAGTATTTGCATAGCTTGCCCAACATTACAGCGCAGATGCTACAGAGCCAGAACTTAGACTCAGGTCTGTCTGACTCCAAAACCTATGCTTTTTACTAGTAGTTTATACTGCCTGCAGGAGTTTGAAAATAATGATTCCAAAATAAACATGGGGGTGGTGTTTTTAGGTTATCATACAGTGCCTTGGGGAAAGTGGGAGCTCTCAATGAGGTTAAGCATTAAAAGATGTGCTACAATCAACCAAAGTAGAAGGGAAATTAGCTTTGATTTGAACGTGCAAAAACTGATAAGCAGAGATGGCCTCCACCAAAATATGAGACTGTGAGCTGAGATGTCACTAAAACAAGGGACAGAACCAATAGTGTCCTGTGTCTTGAGAAAAGGGAGGGGGATGGGTAAGGCATGTTACTTTCTTTTTCAATTCCTTTAATGACACTAGAACTTTCTGCTAATTAACTTGACTGCCTGCAACTGATATATTTATTACCCAGCGTTGTTTATCAATGACATATTGTTCAAATATTCATTTCCTAGGAGAAGGTTGTAAATGTCCTCTGGGATCATAAAAGGTGATGGATTAACAAGTGCTGGAGGTCGTGGCAGGTCAAGAAGTTACAGTGCAGAATTTCCCACACCGTTGTTTGACTATGTTGGCAGGTCAGCATGAAGAGATGGTGTTTTTCAGTGATGAGAAAGATGATAGTCTGTTTTCTAATTTCTTAACTTCAGCATCCTGGTAAAGATGCTTGCAGGGATTATACTCTATCTCATTTGAAGTCTCTGAACAAAATAACAAGTAGCAGATATGATTAAAGTTCTTCTAGTAGTTACAAAAACTTATTTTTAAATGTCTCCCTTCTACAATTGGCCATCTTCATACCACCATCTGCTTTCTCAAATTTCCCCAAGGCCACTTGCTCTGGATAACCACCAAACTGCCCTAGGCCAACAGCACCACATGTTGGTTGGAGCAGAGAACTCTTGGACTCAACATCTTTTTCCTGTCCACTTGCACTCTCTTGTCCTCTCTTGCACTTTGGAATAATGATACATATGTTTCTAAAGTTCCCTGCACCAGCTAGATGTTTCAGTCATGCAAAATTGCTTGCATCTTCTTATCGCAACATGCTTTCTCACACACGTCCAGGTCTGTGTACACTGTCCCCTCTCTAGCATGCTTTTATAACCTGTTTCATCTGGCTAACTCCTAGTCAGTTTGGAAGGCTTGGCTTAAGCATCACCTTTTGGGGAAGCCTTCCTGGAAATTTCCTAGGCCAATTTATATATCTCCCTTTCCATAGCCTATATGGTGTGCATGCCTATATTTTAGTGGATGGCAGTGTTTCCAAGGGAAGAGGGTGAACCAGTATCCCTATGGGGATCTGAGCCAGTAGATGGAGACAGGGAGGGGTAAAGTTGGGTATGGCCCCAAAACAACCTTTTATAAGATCATCTGAAAATTTCTTTGTAATCATATGCCTCATCCTAAGTATTCCTATTAAATTAGCACTATTATCTACATTATTTAATATAAAATAACCTCCCCCCAAACAATTATTGAGTAAAGCTAGTGGTCTAGGAATATCCCCTACCCTATATTTATCCTGTGGCTTCCTGAACTGGCAGGCATAACACAGTGTATCTGGGGAGTATGTGTAAGTCCCTCTGGAAACCATTTATAACATAGTGTCTCTCTAGGTGGCCATTTGAGGGTCTCTTTCAGAGTAAGAACTAGGTCTTTCATCTCTGCTATAGTATTGCCTAGTGGATTTTAGATACTCAAAAAATATTATTTTTTGAATTAGTGAATCTTTCAAATTATATTGGGCATAATAAAGAACCAGTGTCATTAATCTTCAAAGAGATTCCATTTGTAGACCCCAAGGTCTCATTAGTCTACTATTAATACTAGTTATTCTTGTATTTCATCAGGCACTGGCATTTAAGATTAATTTTCACACCATCTTCTTGAATTATATTAACATTTTTTACTCACTACCATGATACCAATATTGTTTTCTACTCTCATTCATTGCAAATGCATATTTTTCCAGCAATATTATAGAGGAAATAATGGAAAAACCTGGAATTCTAAACACCGTCTGTAACTTCTGTTCCATGGGAAAATGTGTCCTGAATTTAAAAGGAAAACCAACTTACAAATGAACTTTGGAACACTCTGAGGCTTGAGACTGACTATATTCAAGCATCAAAGCCCCACATCCTACAGCTCCAGTTCATGCAGCTTACTGCCTGCAGCGTGGGGGTTGGAGGGATGAAGCCTAAAGCCAGAGACACAAGGTGACATCCCAGAACCACTGGAGTGGGCAAAAAGGACCTTAGAGTGGTCCTTCCATGGGCTCCCTCGGAGTTCTACCAGCATCATCACTAGGCCATCTTGGATGCATCATAACCATGCCAGGGAGCCAGAAATCTTCTTTCTTACAAATCCTATTGAGATTTACATCTCTATGATCCCAAAACTGTTCCCTCTCTGGGACAAACGAACACCTGAACCATCTGTTGTCTCTCCTTTTTAAAAAATCAATTTTAAAAAAATCTTAATTTATTAAGAAATATTTATGAGTAAAGGAGCTCCTATGTGCAAAGCAACTTTCTAACACATCATCCATTTATTATGAAATTATTCTTCAGAAACTTCCCACTGCTTCCCCTTTCTCCTTTTAGAAATGAATTACTCTCAACCAAAACCCTTCAAGAGCAGGCCAAACCAGGCCTTGATTTTCTTTCATGACACAGTCCAGGTGGTAAGACGTGGATAGAGGGCTTCTGACATGAACAGGAGATACCTCTGCCTGGCTTCTCTAGTATAGCTTCTCCACACCTGGTGATTTCTCTTTCTCGCTGTTCCATTCAACCCCATCCTCAAATGAGCAAACTTTCCCTCCCAACTGTGTACATGATACTAGTTTTATGTCTACTCTGCTTTGGAAATTTCATTTCTGATTCTGCTTGGAAGGCCACTCATGGAGGTTCCAGCCTAGAGCCTGAATCCAGTGTCCCAGCCACGTTCTCAGACTGGGAAAAGCTTTTGAGAAGCAAGTTCAGAGTCTGAACTAGGAGAGACTACAAATGCTTGTATAGAGAGATTTTAAAGATGTATAAGGTTGCTCAGTAAGGATCCCCTTTTCTGGAACATAGTTAGTATGTGTTTAACTGCAAATGTGGAAAAATTGTTTAGGGTACAGACCAACACATTTTATCAGGATTACAAAGAAGGTTTCCTTCTCTCTCTTCCATTATCTGTTCTTTATAAAACCTTGCCAGAGTCAACTAAAAGGGCTCCCCTTTCATTCCATACCCCTTTTCCCAAGAAGCAAAATGAACCAAATTAATTCATTTACTCAGTACTGTAAATACCAAACGAAAAAGCCATAGACATATAGATGTAAATACTGCCTCTGTAATTATTTTTTGTGTTTGTATAACTAGAGGGCACTGGGAAAAATGAAAAAGAAATTATACAAAGTTCAAAGGCTTCCAGATTTACTGAGAAAATAAGAAAAGAAAAAAGTAGCCCAAACATCCACATGCTAAGATAGCTGAACAATCAACTAATATGTTACCCACCAGCATTCTCTTCAAAAGAAATGGCTTCTGTAGAAGCTGGTGGAAACTCCAAACGCTGAACATTTTTTCCTATTAAATAAAGTTAGTAATTAATGTAGTGATTAAGAGTGCAGGCTTTGGAGTTGCTTGCACTATGTTGAAATTCCAACGTACAGCCAAAGGTAAGAACCACTGCTCTACGTGTTTAGTGGTAACCATTATTTTTCCTTTTTCAGATAGTTCAATTTGGCCCTAATTTAGTTTGTGATTACAGTATTCCTTCTTTTCTTTTAGGGTCTCCATCTGTAAATTTCCGAAGTATCTGAGAAGGGGAGGGTAGACATCCCTCTCCCCCCTCCCACCTGTGTCTTTGAATATCTTATCTTCTCAAGAAGACAGCCATGACTATCGTTGTTGAATACAAAACTGACACCGCATTCTAACAAATCGTAGGTCTTCTTGTTCCACAGCATTACTCCTCTATTTCCCTGAGGGATTTCTGGGGTTATGCATTGGCATTTGCAGTCTTTAAGCATATCATCTCTTCTCTTCCTTCCATCCACTGATTGTTTCTGGAGGGTGGCTCTGGGCCACTCACCTTGGTGACTCTTTCCTCCAAACCACATGACCCAACATCAACCTGACAAGCCCAAGATCAGAGAAGGGAAGGTGGGCTTCAGGAACTGTATCCATAGGAATCCTCTCTGAACTGGTACTTTCACGGCACATATTGAGGTGATATGAAGACTGTGAGCAGCGCTAGTATTTGGAGCCATCAGAAAGGATTTACTTTTTGTTTAAAAAAGGCTTTAGTTTCTGATCATTGTGCTCAAACCAACAATTCCCAACCATCAGTATCTGTTTTGACATATGGCCAGAAGTTTATTTTAAAGAACTGCATCAGTTAGCCTTATCTGCATAACAAATCACCCCAATACTTAGTGGCTTAAAAGTTAGTGTTTGTTCAGGTCTATGCTGGGTCAGTGAAGCTCTGCAGAGCTTGTTTATGTGTCTGTAGTCAGTCAGCTGGGGCTGGATGACTTATTTATTCACGTGTCTGGTGTTAGCAGGCCAAGATGAGGGAGGCAGCTGGGCCACATGTGTCTCATCATCCAATAGGCTAGGCTAGCCTTCTTCACAGAGTGCCTATAAGCATGGGTAGGTACCAAGATCAGCATAAGCAAAAGGTGTAAGGCTTCTTGAGGCCCAGGCTCAGCTCATGTACAGTGTCACTTCCACTATCATTCTATTGTCCAAATCAACTCATAAGGCCTGCTCATAAGGATTCAAGGTGGAGAAATCGATTCTACCTCTTGATGGGAAGGGCTGAAAAGTACCGTGGCTATTTTTGAAATCTTCCACAATAACCAAGCACCCTTATTTGTGAATTTTTAAACATATAAATTAAATGGATTTGAAGTTCTTCCAGGAGTAATGTCACTCTCACTTGCATTCAAATAGACTTTACTAAGTGGGAGAGAAAGGGGTGGGAATCGCACATGGCTGTGACAGTGAGTGGTCTATGTAATTACCACGGGTCATGGCAGAAAAAGGTTGCGAACAGCTGTCTAAAAGGCTATGTAGTGAGGTGGAAAGAGCATGAACCTTGGAATCAGGCAGACCTGAGTTCAAGCTCCTTCTCTCCAACTTGTTAGCTGGTTGGCTTTCGGCAAGTTACTTAACCTCTCTGAACATCAATTTCCAAAACCATAAAATAGGAATAATAATACCTAAGGCATAGGGCTATCGTGAGGATTAAATAAGATTATGGCATAATGCCAAGCACCTAGTGAAGAGCTATCTCATGTTGCTAGTTTCCATCCCTGTCCCCTTAAGATTTTGAAATCCATGTGTAGTGGGCATAGTAACTTTTACTCAGAATCAAAGCCTCCTCATCCCTTTCCCTGCCAAATACCAGCTTGTCTTTTTCCACATATTGCATATCTTTGAGAGATGACTTTGATATAGTGCTTTTCAACCTGGGATCTTGGCAGTGTTTGCAAACGTAAATTTACAGTTAACAATTCCAAGACAATTCTTAGCTTTGGTGACATAACTTACTTCACATTTTTGAGTTGCATAGAGCTTGGTTTTTCTTTATGGCCTGTATATACTGTGGATTTTGGAAACCCACCATGAGAAAAAGAGGCTTTAAAATAATAGAAGTTGGGCAGCAATGTATGGGAACCATGTTTTTTCAGAAAGTATGCATTTGCATTGGATAAGGTTTTCAAACATATCAAGGAGTTCTAAGTAGTGAGGTTGGTCTTTGGGGGTTAGAGGAGGCCAGGTTGGGCAAAATCTCTGCTTAATCTTCTCCTCTGATGCATTCCACAGGGCTCCATTCTGGCTAAATCATCATAATTCCCACCAAGACAGCACAGAATGATAATGGTTTTATTTATTATTTTATATGCATTGCCAGTATATGCAAAGCTTTATAGCTTGCCATAAATCGAGAGGGATTATCACAGCTGTTACTTATTTTAACAGGTCACAATACAGTAGTTTATGCCAGATGGTTTGGAGAATTTTGAGAGAGAAATTTTATACAGGCAGCTATATAGATACTAGCTTGGGTAGTTGCACCTTGAAATTAATTTACATTTGTTATGATATAAAATATATATGAATAAACACACGGTTCCTTATGAATGAGTGATCCATTTTATAACAGCGATTTCTTCTGGAAGTCATGGGGGTATCTTGTGAGCAGTGGCGGGGCAGCAGCAGTAGTAACGTGCTGCAGCTAGGATAAGTGAGGAGTAAAGCTTAGTCACATCCACAGCCATGAAGGGGACATCCAACTTGCTCCTGGGAAGTAAGCCTTGGAGGCAAAACTGAGTTTCCATCATTGAGTCTTAGTATATATTTGAGCCAAAGAGAATAAAGCAGGGACATCACTCTAGATAAACATTAGGAGGGGGGGCTATGGAGGGGGTGTATGGAGGAAAGAGAGTAGAGCCGAAATTGGGATTCCCTAAGGCCACTAACAAGGTCGGTCTGGGACAAAAAGGTTACCCAGCCCTGGGCAGATCACAGAACATATTACTGCCCTTGCAGATGATGAAGTGTATGGGTAGAATGACCACTTCTGGATGCTCAGCAGGAATGAGAAGAAGAAATAAGTACTGATGATCAGAAATCATTTTGGAAGGTATATTTGGTTTCAGGTCTCATAGAACAATAGATTTACACAATGAGAGGCCTAGAGAAAATTTTACAGATCATTTCTACCCTCTTTGTTTTATAGTTAAGAAACCGACCAAGAGAATCACTTAAATACGATCATCTTAGTTTTTTCAATAAAGACATAAAATCAGACTGTCAAGGTATTTGACTCCGCTGGCCTCCTCTAATCTCCCTCCTCTCAATCCTGCTTCCCACCTCATGCTGGGAAAGGACCACATCCCCACCTAGGACAATAATCCAAAGACTAGGTCTAAAGCACAGCTGGATTTCCTTGGTAAATTGCCCTGAGACATAAAGGTAATATACCACCTCTGGAACTGAAATAAAATTATTTAGCCCTTAAGAGTCAATGCTTCGAGCTCCTATAAAATAGAAGTCAACTAAGATCTGTTGGTATCAACAAAATAATTAACCAGAAAAGGTGAATTTAAAATGAAGATTTGGAGCACGTAATGGCTATAGTCTATTAATACATGTAAAACATCAGGAAGCGACAGTATTTTGAAAGGTGAATAGTCCATGCATGTCGAAGGACAGAACTAGAATCTGTATTATGGACCCCCCAAGATGGCTAGTTAAAGCTTTGAAAATTTGTAAGCTGGACAATATAGAAATACTCCACTCTTTTCAGAGCTGCTGAGCTTCTAATAACTTCAGCTCTCTGAAACACAGCACTAAGCCTGGAAGTAAGAGAAAAGAGCTTCCCAAGACTGCAAACAGATGTCAGCAAACCCACGCACTGTATCCTTTAGGCTTTTGCTTAGACCATTAGTGACTCTTTGTAATGGCTAGACATTATCCAGGCATGGGTGTCTGCTATCCTCAGCTCATTGTTGGCTCAGACTATGGAGAAGGAGCTAGAAAAAAGGGTGAGAAAATAATGACAGTGGAAAAAGAGCATGGATATCCAGAAAGGAATCTTAGAAATGTGTTACCATAGAGACCCATAATAAGCCTTCTTAATAAAGACCCTAAGTAATCAGCAAAGCATTAAATCGTGTTTCGTATCATCTGATTAAAGAGATAGGCAAGTGAATTACTCAAGGTAGGAAAATTCTGGTAATAAAACCCCCAATATTTCAATGACTGACTTCTCACTCTCCTTGCACTCTGATACAGGTCAGCATATAGTCAGTTTGGTACCCAGGCTCCTTCCGTCTTGGGACTCCCCCACCCCATAGTGCCTCTGCATTCAGCCAGCAGGAGAGACAAAAGAGTGTGTGTTAAGAATGGGTAGTAGTTTTTATGTGCTAGGCAGGGAGCACACATCACTTTTGCCCACATTCTATTGGCCAGGACTCGATTGTAGGGCTACACCTAACTGCAAAGGGAGGCTGGGAAATGAAGTCTAGCTGTAGGAAAAAGAGGGAGACAGTTTGGTGAACAATTAACTAGCTGGTTTCTTCCAGGGAGGGTATGAAATGCTTTAGAATAATAAGGGGCTTCAGAAAATTGTTCTTGGATGGATAAACTATAGTTATATGGACAATTACCTATATAGACTTTTATATTTCCTGGCAATACCAGTTAAAGGAAATAGTTATTTCCTGAGCCACACCTTAGATCAGAGGTTGGCAAACTATGACCCATGGGCCAAATCCCACCTACTCCCTGTTTTTGTGAATAACAGCCACATTCCTTCATTTCTGCATTATCTATGGCTGCTTTTGAGCTACAACAGCAGAATGGAGTAGCTGCAACAGAGACTACATGGGCTACAAAGCCTAAAATACTTTCCACCCAGCCCTTTACAGAAAAAGTTTATGGACCCCTGCTATAGATCATCACTATCCTAAGGGTGGACACATTTGCACTTGTCTGTCTCCTAAGACCTGGTACCGTTGGAGTCCAGTAAAAACCTCAGTATGTGGAAGAGATATCTGTACTCCCATACTTCTGGCAGCATTATTCACAATAGCCAAGATATGGAATCGACCTAAGCATTCATCGACAGATGAGTGTATAAAGAAAATGTAGCTTATATACACAACGGAATACTATTCAGTCATGAAAAGAATAAAATCCTGTCATTTTGCAGCAACATGGATGGAACTGAAGGTGATTATGTTAAGTGAAATAAGCCAGGCACAGAGAGACAAATATTATATCTTCTCCCTCATATACAGGAGCTAAAAAAGTTGATCCTATATAAGTAGGGAGTAGAATAGTGGTTACCAGAGTCTGGGAAGGGTAAGGGGAGGGGACAAGCGGGTGAGGTTAGTTAATGGATACAAAATTAGAGCTAGATAAGATGAATAAGTTCTAGTGTCCTACAGTACTGTAAGATGACCATAGTCAACAACAATTGACTGTATATTTTTAAATACCTAGAATAGAGGATTTCAAATGTTTCCCAACACAAAAAAATGACAAATGCCTTAGGTGATAGATTTTCTACCCTGATTTGATCATTTCGTATTGTACACGTGTATCAAAATATCACACTGTACCTCATATGTACAATTATTATATGTCAACTAAAATAATAATTAAAAATCTATATCGAAAAAGTGGGACACCCACATGGATTGGGATGTAAACTCAGCCCTTAGAACATCAGCTCCAACAGGGCCCAGACTCTGCTCTATGCCTGCTAGCGTCTAGCACAGTCCTTGGCATCTAAGAAGTGCTCAATAAGTGCCTCTGTTTGAACCTTCAAGCCATAGGAATCATCAGGTACCCTAACTGCCACACAAGGGATAGTGATCCCAAGAAAAAATGCCATATGAGCATTATGTATGAAGACATCAAACACAGGTAGGAAGAAACTACCTTTGTTGAGCTTTTTTATGTGCCAGGCACTATCACGGTGCTTTATATCTATTGTTTTATTTACTCTTCTTAGCAACCCTATCAATTAGGTATTCTTATTTTCATTTTACAAATGAGGAAATCAAGATTCAGAGAAGTCAATTAATTTTTCCAAGGCCACGCTGCTAAAAGCTGGAGGAGCTAGGATTCCAACACAGGTCTTTCCAGGTCCAAAGCCCATGTTTTTTACCTCTGTGCCATGGGACTTGGTAAAACTTTATTACAACTTAAGCAATCTAGTTGTATCATTACTTTCATCATCATCGTTAACAACCACCTAATTACTGCAAAGCTCAATGCAAAGGGGAAAAGACATGGCCATTTTCATTGCTTTTTGGAGTTCTGCAGGCCTCGTCAGCAAGGTTCTCCCTTGATAGAGCAGCCCTGAAAACCCCAAACAACACAGTTCATCTCTCTGGGATGTGTGATTAGATTAGTGACTTGGCCACCAGCTACCTGTGATCTGGCCAGGGATTGCTGTGGAGGGTGGCCATTTTGCTCACCCTAACATAAATTCTCATTTCAAAGCCTGAGAGGTTTGGGTCCATACATGGTGGGGCCTCCTGTTTGAAGTTGGTCTAAGAGTTTGGTAATGCACAAATGGCTGGGCATCACCCCCAGAGTCTGATTCAGCAGGTCTGGGTCAGGCCTGAGAATGTGCATCTCTAAGGAGCCCCAGGTGCTGCAGGTGCTGCTGGTCCTTGGCCCAGCAAAGCTAAGGGAAAGGCTTCCCTTGACCTTTTAGAAGCTCCCACTGGGCTTCCCACTCCCCCCACACCTCCCACCAATGGCCAATCCATCAGGCCTTCCCAAAGCCTCGGGGCCCAGGTCGGCCCTTGGCAGGCAGAACTCCTCCCACTGACCTCCCAGTGACATTTGGCATTCTAGATCACGCTGCCTTTCTGAAACCCTTTCATCGCCGGTTTCTGAGATGCGGCCCTTCCTCCCTCCCTCCTGGTCTCCTGCTTCTTTGACTCATCTCTCTTCCTCTCTGGTGGCCTTTTCCTTGGGCCACCCATCCCTTAAACTTTGGTGTTCACGGCTCTCTTCTTACCCTTACTGGGGGAGTGACGGCGCCATCGCCTCCAGCCTCATCCTTCCTGTCCTAGCCACACTCTGTCTTCCAGGGGCCTCCCGCCAGATTGTCCTTCCTGGTAGCTGGCAGTCCTCCAAGGAGGTTTGTGTGAGTGGGGTTGGAGGAGGATAGCCAACCCAGGCTAACTTGAGTTCAATGTGACACTTCATATGACCACAGTCATTAATTCATAGTAATACCAATTAGGAAATATTCTTTATCTCACACACAGGGTGCTCATGCAAACCGTGTGATTTCCTGTGACCTTGGCAAATTGAGTGTTTCACCACAATTGTGAATTATGGAGTAGTTACAGGCCTCGTGGACACAATTCTGCTCACACATGCAAATCTGGCCAGGGCATAAACCTCCGTATTTGAAAATAGATGGCCCAGTCAGAAAATAGTCAAGTTTTCCCTAAATGGGTTTCAGAGGCTTCAAGACATATTACCCAAAACTATCCCACAAGGCATCTTTGGATCATTTCATTGACTGGTTTCCCCTTGTTATTTACATTATTAGGATATCCCATTAGTGCCGTGTTTTAAGTGGCCCTAAATGGCTCTCTGCCTTCTGCATTAGGTTGCTACATAGAGAACCTACCAGCCTAAGGCATGGACACACACTGCCATGGTTTCAACCTCAGATCTGGTTTAGTAAATCACCCTTCCCTGGAGATTAATATATGGCTGCAAAGGCATTGTCCTTGCAGTGTTTTTAAGCCTGGGCAGGGTGAGTTGTGTCTAGGATGTGAGGTTTCAGCGTCCGAGGATGAGTGGGGGGGAGGGGACGCAATGTCACATTTTTCAGCCGCTCTATTCCTGTTACATGCCGGCACATGCTCTACGCCAGTCTCTGTCCACCCTCTTGCCCGGGCTGGAGGGGTTGGCACGCTCGACGTTTCTGATTCCTCTGCTGTTGGCCAGAGACCAGGGACAAGGGAGGTGAGAAGGGAGCCACGGGGGTGCGGTGCTGAGCAGCCGTGGTCGGTCCAGCCTGTTGGTGATGTGCGGAGCCCGCCGCCACTCCGGGCATGGGTAACGCGCAGCCCCAACGGCCGCGCTACGAGAGAAGGAAACGTACAGGTACTAGAAATCCGGATCCGGGATCCTCCGCAGCCCCCAGCGTGTCTGAGCTCTCAGGCGGGCTTTGTGGCTGGTTCCCGCGCGCCGCCGAGTTTGGGGCTGGGGTCTGAGTCCTGCAGCTCACTGCGGCTGGCAGCAGGGGACGGATTATTTTTAGCAGGTTCCCTTTAGCCCAGTGGAGCCGGGAGATGTTCGCGGAGCCAAGCGGCTGTATGCGGAGCATTGGTGCAACCGTGCCTGCTGCCCGGGAGGTTTGGCTGCCGCAGTCCTCTCCATTCACTGGGCTGTAAATCGAAGCTGTCTACACCGGCAAGGCGCTCGATCCCGGCGTGGCCCCGGGGCTACGTCCCGCCCAGGTCTCCCGGCACCTGAGTTCCCAGTGGTCAATTAGGTGTCTCAGCCTGCAGCACTGAAGCAGTGGAGGGGCCAATGCCCCTGCTTTGATGGAGCGCGCCTTGCGCAGAGACCTCCCCAGTCGACTTCCTCATCAGAAAGCAACGTCCATTCATAATTCTCTCCCTGCCTGTGGACCGAGTTAGGCTGGAGCTGGGCATGGACTCCTGCGATCTCTCTCTTTGCATCTGAAGGAGAAACTCAGATAAAAGGGGAAAGGACGGGGAAATGCGGTCCTAACGCAACAAGGCGCTGGAAAGCCCCCGAGAGGCCTCTCCTTTGCGGGGAGAGGGAGAAGAGGCAGATCCCGAGCCCAGCGCCCCAGCCAGCTGCTGCTTCGCTGCGGAGCCGGCACGCATGCCTACCTCACCTGACGGCCGCATTCCCGGGGAGCCGGCGCGGGGCCCGGCGGCGCGCCCGGGGCGCACGGGCGGTAGGATTTCTGCACCGGCGGAACGATGCGCCGGCGGCTTGCCCAGGGCCGAGCCCGAGCCTGAGCGGGCGCCCGGGGAGGCTAGCCTCGGCGCGGCGCCCCACCGCAACCCCCCGGGATGCTCCACGACTCGCAGCCCAGGCCACGCGGGTGTGTGTGAGATGGGACCAGCTTGGGGGGAGGGGGTATGGGCAAGTGACATCATTTTAAACTAATTTCTCGCTCCTCTGGGTGGTGGGCGAACTTGGGGGCTGCGGGAGGCTCGAGCCACAGCTCAACCGCGCGCGCTACCCGGAGAGGAGATTTCCCCCCCGCCACTCTGGCTGAGGTCCGAGAGCCGCGCGTCCCCTTGGCAGAGCTGAGCGAGGGTGAGCAGGCGGTCAAGGTGGACCGCGCATAGCTCGGAGGGGCAAGGGGAATAGCGCTGGCTTTCAGGGGTCTTTTATTATTTTTTAAAGCGTATTGCAGCTGCAGCTTTGAAGTTTGCCGCCTACTCCCCACCCCCCATCCCGGGTTCTGGGGCGGGGCGGCACTTTTCCACGCTGCTTTCCTGGCCCTTACCAGCTGGGTGGAGGGGTCTGCAGGGGCTGCAGCGTTTGATGTTGGGCTTCCCGCAGGGGACATGGGGACTCGGGGCGCTGCGAGTCAAAGGGCGCCCTAAGGCTTGGCCTTTTGGGGACTCTAAGGGCTGGGAAGAAGTCAAGGATCCCGCTTAACACCCTGTCCTGTATTCCTGCCCTGCCACTTGGTGTTGGGTGACATTTTGCCTGTGCAGGGGTTTCACTGTCATGGAGCCGTGATGCTGTTAGGCAAATGGACTGTTAGGATGAGCTGGAAGAGATGCGAGAGAGCTGGAGCTTTTCCTTTTGTGGCGGCGTGTTAACCCCATCGACCCTGCTCCCTTGGCACACCTGTCCCTTGGGGTCACCATCTGTGCACATCAGTGGGGCTGCCTGACCCATTAGCCATGCCAGGGCCGATGGACCAAAGCTGGACTTGCTCAGGGCATGCAGGCCAGGAATGTGTGGGCAGCAAGAGAGCAACCCCCCTGACACTGCCCGCCCCCTCCCCCACCCCCCACCCCCCGCCAAGGCTAAGCAGGCCCGGCCATGATGGTGCACAGTGTTTTGCCATAGTACGGTATGCTCTTGAGTTCTGGAGCTCTTGTTTTATGGGCTTTTGATTTTGCAGTTTCGTGCCTCTTGGTCACCAGTTTGTTTTTCACAGCTGCTTGTGAGCAAGGCAAAGATAACAGCATCTAAAAATAGCCCTGCGGCTGGAGATGCAGCTTGGCTTGACCCCACTATTACAGAGATGGGGTCTCCCTTCCCACCTTCCTAAAGGTGAGCCACACGTGGACCCCCAGACAGCCTGAGACCAGGTCCACAGATCCTTCAGAGCAGTTTAACCTCTGGTCTCAGGGCAAGGTGGGAATGCCAGGGTGCTGGTCTGGGGGAGAAGGGCAGCAGTTCTGAGAAGCCTCATCCATTCTTGTGTGAGGCCCAAAGACACTGGGCTGTGATCCTAGAGGGTGGGAGCCTGGGCAGGGGTCTCACCCTCACCCCCAGCCATGGTCTGCATCCATGGCTTTACATCCCCTCTGAGTTGTACCCAGCCATAGATACGGGGCTTCTTCTTCTGTACTTCAAGGGCCACCAGGCCACTCCCCCCTCAAGGAGTCTGTATTCCCCCAGAATACAGAGGAACCAAAGGGTCCATGTGATGCTTAAGTCCCGCCAGCTTCCTAGTGTACGGATAGTAGCTGGGGTGCCACTCTTTCCTTTCTAGATGGAAACCCCTGGACAGTTGAGTGAGGAGCCTCTTCCTGCTCAGCAAGAGTTACCCAGCCTGTCTGAAGGGGGCTTCCCCTAGCTGATGGGGAAGGGGCCAGGTGGAATGGACATAGGAAGGGACTGAGGACTTTTCACTGATGGCCACAGATGGCAGGAAGCCCAAGTCTTCTCCTGGGGGTCGTAGATCCTGTGAGCATCCTAGGTCTCTCTTGTTATTTCTTTTCAAAAGCCTTTATTTTCTCCATGTTCATCTTTCCTTTGGTGGCAATGGTGGCAAAATCCAGCTTGAAGGAAAAAGGCCTCCTCTATCCTTGTTTTGGTTGAATGATGGGAAATTTTTGCAAGAATGCACTGACAATTGCTGAAAAAATACAAATGCCTAATTTTTCTACAGTGAAATGAACTAAAGAGCAAGGGAATCTAAGGGCAATGGTGGGAATCCCCACACCAGTTCTCTGTTCAAGATAGAACTTACCAGGTGATTTTTCTCCTCTCTTTCAAAGTGAAGCTTGATCTTAAAATTTTACCTTTATTTTTTGTAGGTCATATCTATAATCACTTGGAAAATATTAAGATCTTGATTCGGGGGAAGGAAGAAACCAGGAAACAGCACCTCTGAGATATCCATCATTCCTCTAGTCTTCTATTAATAGTAGAGACTTGGAAATAGTAACTGGTTTATCTTTAAAATTTCCACCATCTTTGTGTTCCCCATGGAATATGCAGGATTAATCATGATGAAATGGAGTCTAAGGGCCCAGTGCAGCAGTAGCCAACTTTGGCCAGCTTAAAAGAGGAGATCTGGGAAGCCCATGAGCTGGGGTTCTGATTTCATGAGAACATCATTGACTGGGCTCAACCTGTAGAAAATAAGATGTCAATGATCCCTTGCTCTTAAATAGAAAGGGGGCTGCTTCGTCTTGAAGATCAGAACCTGAATGAGGAATTTAACTAGAGACCCACAGTGAGCATGTTGGTCAGGAAAGGTTAAATACTGTAACAAATGAGCCTCAAATGTCAGGGTTTAACATAATAGCTGTTTATTTCTTACTCACATAAAGTCCAATCAGCTTTTGGGCTTGTGATGATAAGGAGCCTAGTCTCTTCTCCTCTTATGACTCTACCATTCCCTAGAGCCTCGAAGTCCCCGCTGGGTCCTCTGCATCCAGCCAGAAGGAGAAAGCAACAACAAGGAAGATTGTCCTGGACGTAGCACCCCTCACCCCTGCCCACATTCCATGGCCGGAACTCAATCACATGGCCACATCTAACTGCAAGGAGGCTGGGAAATGTAGTCTGTGTCCATTCTGTGCCATAGCAATATGCGCTCTGGTATGGAGGAGCCCTTTTTAGCTCTACTTTGGGATTTGAGTTTGGCTCTGGACAAGTCAGGCAGTCAAATACAGCTCTCCATCTGAAAAACAGTGGTAATTCCACCTCCCCTTTCCTGTCTCCAAGGGATTTGGAAAGGTGTAGAAACATAAAATAGGCTCCTAGAAGGACCATCTGGTCCAGCCTCTGTAGGCAAGATCATTATCATTACCCCCATTTTATATAGATAACTTGCCCCACGTGACACAGCTAGTTTACAGCAGGGCTGGAATCAGACCTAGATCCCCTTCTCTGGGCTCAGTGCTCCCTCCATCATGTGATGTTGACCCTGCCCTCTTAGGAAAGCAGTTATATAGGATATAGTCTCTGAAAGCTGACGTGTAGTCACTAAAAATAGCTATTCATATGATTTTAAATCCATGTATGATTTTTTCCAATTCTTTCATATAATCACACTCACAGTCAGGCACAGAATAACCAGACTCTAACCTATGCCCTGTACATATATTAGCTCATTTAATTCTCACAATAACCGGGGGAAGTAGAGGCTATTATTATCCCCCATTTTACTGATGAGGAAACTGAGGCAAACAGAGGTTAAGTAACTTGCCCAAGGTTTTATGGCTAACAAGTGACAGATCTTGGCTGTGATCCTGAGCACTAAGGCTCCAGAACCCAGCCCCGGATTACCTTACTACACTAACTCTCTGATCTGGTGGACGACTTCTCCAGCCCTCTCTGAGGTGTCCAACTGACGTAAACCCTGATACTCAATATTTAACATTCTTAATTTCCTCTTTTAGTGAGTGACCTTGAAGGTCCATAGTCCATGACAGGGAGTCATTTGTAAAAATGCTGAGGCATGACTTTGAGCCCTACGCAGATAAAATTGATACACAGGATTGAACTTCTTAGCTAGTGAAGATTCCCAACCTCTAGTCTCCAGCTCCAACAGCCCAGTGAGGCTTTTTTTTTTTTTTTTTTTGCTTTCAAAATTTTTGGTCTAGTCATCATTGTGTAGGCAGTAACTATTGTGAAGTAATAAAAATGTTTTTTTTTGTGAGAAGCAGCCACGGAATAAGGAAGAACCCTTTGGTGCAAGGTTAAGAGGCAGTTGACTTGGTGGGAGTGAACAAGATGAGTATAGCCACTTGGCTGTTGAGGTCACTGCTGTTTGGGGTTGTTTTGTCATCATTGCATGAGAAACCACTCCAAAACTTACTGGTTTAAGAAACAACAGCCAATCTATTGGTTCAGAATTCTGTAGTCTGGGATGAGCTTAACTGGGCAGTTGTGCTGGGCTTGCTGGTGGTTGGTCAGATGGTATGTCACCTGGGGGCTAGGCTCAGCTGGGTCGCTGGGCTGCCTGTGCTTCTGTCTCTTTCTGCGTAGTCTCAGGGATTCTCCCTCTCTACATGGTCTTTCCAAGTGCCCTCTCCATGTAGTCTCCCTAACAGGGTAACTAGACTTTTTACTTGGCGGCTCAGAGTCCCCAAGAGTATAAAGGCAGAAACTTCCAGAGCTTTTTAGGCTGGGCCTGTGGCTTGTTTTACCAACAGAATGAGGCAAGTCACAGGCCCACTCCAGACTCCAGAGGAGGGAATTAACCAAGGGCATGAATACCAGGAGGCACGGAGACAGCCTATACAGAGGTGAAGTTTGAAGCTTCTGTATTTACAAATTTAAGCATTCCCAAAGGTCTCATGATGAGTTGACTGTACATTAAAATGTAGGTTAAATAAAACCCATTCCTTTTACTCCAGCAGAGCAAGACTATTATATATGCTTGGTTCTTTCTCCATCCCCAAACTAGCAAACTATTTATGCCCTATGGAAGCACCAAGGCTGTAGATATGATTGCACAGAGAAAGGGGACTGAGGTGTATGACTTCTGTTCTCTTGCCCTTCCCATATTGTATCTCAAGGGGATCCATTTTTAAAGATAACAGTACCCACCCTCAGACATAAACTAAGAATAGTTTCTGGAAAGTCAGGAGCATACCAATTGGATGAGAAGACATTTCTGATCTCCATCTACTTTTCCCCGGCAAGTTGCAGGCAAGTTGCACATTCGGTGCGGGCAGGGGGCGGATTTAGCATGCACAGCAGGAGCCCCAGCTGCCTCAGGAGGCAGAGCTGCTCTCCTGCAGAAATGGGCTCCTGCGTTCAGTCTATTAGGGGTCCAGTTCAGATCACTTTCCCCAGGCTCCTGAGTCACTGCAGTCAGTGGGAGCGCAGTGGCTACTTTGATGCACTATCCACATCCTTCTCCTCATCAGGGCTCAAGTACTTACTCCTCAAGCACTCATACGACTGAGTTGGGTGTTTGGTGGCTGATAGTTCATAGCCAAGTCCCTCTCTGGAATTGTCCCTTGCTGAAGAAAGCCACCTAACCTAAGGTCATGCGCATTCCACGGGCAGTACTCATCTGATGACTGATCAATACAGGGGTCTAATGGCCCAGCCACCTTGCCTCAATTCAGGACAATCCTATAGGTAGATCCCAGCTCCAGAGCTCCCCATGGGACTGGCTCAGTCTTTGTTGTGACTATATCACAGCCCACCTTGCTGTGCCCAGCCCTGCTTAATCCATTTCCTCCATAGGTGTTGACCCAGACAGCATTTCCTGATTTGCTTCCCACACACCAATGCCTTTCTCAAAGCTTACGTCCAGGGAACTTGACCTGTGATAGGGGGCGTGTAGACTGGGCTACTTCCTGCTATAGGCTGGGCCACCGTGGACATATAAAGAAGCAGGACATGCAGCCTGTGCCTTCCCCAAACTCTTCCAGTTGGGAAGAGATGACAAACACTTAAGCAACAGCATGAGAAGATAAGCAAACAGAATGTACCAGAGTCATAAGTAAATCTGATGCCTCAAGGATTTTCCCCTCCTCCCTCTACCCCTTACAACTTCCCCCAAAGTTCTGTGTGTGTCTTTTCTAGGGGAAGGATGATTCATGACATTGATTATATGGTTAACAATTGCGCCCAAGCGCTCTCCCACCTGATTATTTCTTCCTTTGGGCATGGCACTGGCAATCAAAATTTATCTTTCAAATTAAGGCTATAATTATATTTTGATAAAGATCTAGCAATTCAATGAGAATGAAATTTTGAGGGTTGCCAGGATACGGATGACTCTGGGTTATAGAGAAGGGTTTGCATGCAGAATACTAATAGGTGGTTCAGCACTCTTATCTAGACCTTTCCAATGTGTCTGATAATGCAGGCCCATCAAGTACTGTTTCTCTGCTATTATTCTCAGAGGATAAAAGCGATGAAAGATATAAGCAGGGTTTTATGAATGAAAAGGTGATTCATCAGATGTCTTTTGGTCTATCTCACTGGAGTTAAGAAATACAGTAATAATTATGTGGTGTTACCTCAAAATCTAGGAGACAAAAGCTTTCTCTTATTTCCTTGCCTCCTCTTTTATTGTAAATAAAAGCATAATGTCTTAGATATTGAGTTATTCTTTTTCACTGGGAATAGGGACCTGTGTTTGCGATGGTGTTGACTCTCAGGAGAATACAAATAGTAAAAATTTGTATGATGTTATATTCTAATTCTTCTTTACTTTCCCTTCCTATTTTACTCTGTCTGATTATTACTCACTCATTCATTCAACAAATGTGGATTCCCTAGTGTTGTGCAGGTTCTGCCTGAGAACCTGAGGAAGTTTCAAATATTAATAGATAACCATGTATGGAAATAATAAATAAAAATACAGCTCAGTAGCACCCAACGTGACATGTTGGGGGGAGGGAGAAAGGGTAAATTTTTTTAAATGAAATATAACTTACATGCAGTTGAGTTATGCACAGGTCTTAAGTATTGAGTTCAGTGAGCTTTGATGTACACATCCATGTAACCACCTCCCAGAACAAGATACAGTACATTCCATCACCCCCAAATTTCTTCAGTACCCCTTTCCAGTCACTCTCCCACACTCTTTGGTAAACATTATTCTGATTTCTATTGTATAGATCGGATTTGCCTATTCAAGAGCTTCATATATATTAAATCATAAATGTGACTTTTTAAAAAAAGTCTGGCCTCTTACATTCAGCATAATATTTTTGAAATTTATGCATACTGTTGTATGTATCAGTAGTTTATTCCTTTTTATTGCTGAGCAGTAATCCATTGTAAGAATATACCATAGTTTGTTTATCCATTTAGTTGGGCTGTTTCCAGTTTGGGGCTATTATAAATAAAGCTGCTAAGAATATTCTTGTACAAGTCTTGGTGGATTTACATTTTTCATTTCTCTTGAGTAAATATCTAGGAGTGAAATTGCTTAGTTATAGGGTAAGTGCATGTTTACTTTTATAAGAAACTGACAGAGATTCTTTAAAAATGGTTGTACCATTTTACACTCCCACCAACAATGTATCAGAGTTCCAGTTGCTCTGCATCCTCGTCGGTACTTGGTATGTCAGGAGCCATTCGAGCGAATATGAAATGGTTATCTCGTTGTGGTTTTAATTCACATTTCTTTGATGACAAATAACGTTGAACACCTTTTCATGTGCTTTCTTTGCCATCTAGAACTTTCATAGCTATTTTGTGCTTATTAGACTTTCATATATCTCGTCTTGTGAAGTGTCTAATTAAGCCTTTTCCTCATTTTTGATTTTTTTGTCTTTTTATTATTGATATTATTGATTTGTAGTAGCTCTTTATAGGTGCTAAATAAAATTTCTTGTTAGATATATGTCATTTGCAAATGTTTTCTTCCAGTCTGTGCCTTGCCTGTTTATTTTTAATAGTGGTCTCTTGATGAGCAGAAATTTTTAATGTAAAATTTTAGTCCAATTCATCAATATTTTCTTTTATGGCTAGTCTCTTTTGAGCCCTTTCAGAAAAATATGCTTCCCTCAAGTTCATGAAGATTTTCTCATACATTTTCTTCTAGAAGTTTTATGGTTCTAGGTTTATGTTTAGGTCTATGGTCTTTCTCTAATTATTTCTTATGTATGGAGTAAGGTAGGGTCAAAATTCATTTTCCCCCATATGTATATTCAGTTGCTACAGAAACATTTGTAAAAAAACCCAAAAAACTAAAAAACGCCTTCCTTTCCCCCATTGAATTGACTTAATGCCTTTTTCAAACAATCAATTCAACTGTATATGTGTGGCTCTATTTCTGGACTCTCTGTGCTGCTTCATTGATCTATATGTCTACTCTCTTGCCAAAACCATAGTCTTGACCTTTGTGGATTTATAGTAAGTCTTGAAATCAAGTAGTATAAATCCTCCAAATTTGTTCTTCTCTTTCAAGATTGTTTTAGCTATTTTAGAACCTTTGCATTTTCATATACATTTAAGAATCAGCTTGTGAATTTCTTCAAAAAAGCACGCTATGATTTTGATTGGCATTGATTTGAATCTACAGATGAATTTGGGGAGAATGAACATCTTTAGTAATGTTGTGCTATCCGATCCCTGAATATGGTATAGCTTTTGATCACATAGGTCTTCTCTAATTTCTCTTAGCAATGTTTGCAGATTTTAGTGTGGCAGGGTTGCATATTTTTGTTAGATTTATCCTTATGTATTTGATATTTTTGATGCTTTTATAAAGGATATTCCTTTTTTATTTTCCAGTTTTTATTACCAGTTTATATATAATACAATTGATTTTTATGTATTGTTATATTGATTATGTTATAATTGATTATTGTATGTAAATGTAATTGATTTTTATATATTGACCTTGTATCCAATGACTTTCCTAAATTCGCTTTTTAGTTCTAGCAATTTTTTGTAGATTCCACAGGATTTTTAAGCTACACAATCATGTTGTCTGAATAATGACAGTATTCTTCCCTTCTTATCTTTATGTCTTACTATACTGGTGAGAGTGAATGTTTTGAATTCTTCCCAGTTAAGGAAAGTGACTCAATGTTTCACCATTAAGTATGATGTTAGCTATAGATTTTTCAGAGATGCCCTTCAGCAGTTTTGGGTATTAGGGTTATACAGGCTTCATACAGTGAGTTGGGAAGTGTTTCCTCCTCCTCTATTTTCTAAAAGAATTCATGTGAATTGGTATTATTTTTTCCTCAAATGTTTGATGGAGTTCACTGGTGAAGCCATCTTAGCCTGGAATTTTCTTTGTGGGAAGGGTTTTGATTAGGAATTCAATTTCTTTAGAACTACAGGACTATTTATATTTTCTATTTCTCCTGTGTCCCTTGCTAAGTTTTTTCAAGGAATTGTCCATTTCGTCCAAGTCGTTGAATGTATTAATACTATAGACTGGAGTAGGCAGAAAGACCAAAGATATCACATGAGGTGGGACTCTGAAGAGAAGAAAAGACTTGAATAGACAAGGAGGGGAGTCTTGGGGAAAGAATGGTATGGAAAAGACATGAGAGTGGGATTCTCAATGGTGTGGGTTGTTGGACATGGATTATGCCAGTCTGGTTGAAGTAGAAGTTTGGGTAAAGAAGTGGAAAATGATGATAGAAGGATAGCTTGAAGCCATATCAATGCCAAATTGAGGAGTTTGTATCTTATGTAGGAAATAAAAAACCCCTATATGATTTTCAAGCAGGGGCATGATCTGCAGAAATGGTACTGATGGAATTCTTTGGCATGATGAGCTGGTGAAAAAGAGAGAGTAGAGGTAAATGCAACTCTTTTAGAACTGGTGCAGTATGCAATGGTCAGCACTGCCTACATGAAAAGAGTTTGATAAAGAATGGAGCTAGGACAGAGTAACAGTATTTGAAGTTTTCTAAAGGGAAAGGCCTCTGTTTATTTCTCTGCACCCAACATGGTGTTATGCACCTGGTACACACTTACCACACTCTGTTACTATTTTCTCTGCTCCTATATCCATCTCCTCACCTGGACATCCAAGTCCTCCAGGGGAAGAGCCCAAGGTTTATCTATGCTAAAGTACTAGTGCCCAGCATGTGGTGGACACTTAGTTAATACCAAGTAAATACATGAAAGCTGAAAATATAAGTGAGCAAATGAATGAATGAACAAAAGAATAAAAAAACCCTGTTAGTCAGGATAGGCTATGCTATGCTACGATAACAGGTAAACCAACAAAGCTCAGTGTTTTAACACAATTATTCTATTTCTTCCTTACACCAAATCAGTGTAAGTCTAGAACATGTAGCCCCCAAGCAGCAGGGGAAAAGAGAGAACCAAGGCTCTTGGGAGGTTTTATAAGGACCAAGCCTAGAAGTGGTGTATATCACTTCTGCCCACATCCCATTGGCCAACACTCAGTCATTTGGCCCCAACAGAACTGCAGAGAAATCTGAAAAATACAGATGCACACACAGACATTTGGTAAGCACTAAGGACAATTAGAAAGTAGTAAAAGGGAGCCCTAAAAACTATTTGTTATTGCTTCCAGCCTGGGAGAAACCTAAGCCTTAAAGATGTTAAGGGACTTATTGGGGACTGCCCATACAGATTCCAGACCACTTCTGCCAATAGAGCCTGGTCTCTTTAGCCTGCCTTTCAAGCCTTAATATTTATCACCTCGGGGCTTACTGATCGCTAACTAATTTTTAGAAGCCTACTCCTCCAGGAGGAACTGTGAGCAGAAGGAAGCACTAATAGACTCTGCCGTCAGTTACCCAGTAGCTCCAGCCAGAAGCACAAATGGAAAGAGGCACAATATGGGTCAGGGCAGGGAGTTTTGATGATGAACCTCCCAGGAGTCAGCAAAGAAGTCCTGCTCTGGGAGGCATCTGCGCTACGCTCACACCAGCTGCCTAAAGAGAACTCCACATCCTCTGTGATCTGGAGTCTCCTGTTCAGGATCAAAGTAGCTGCCTCAGCAGGGCCCAGAATGCACGGCAAGGGCTCAGTGGCCTGGGAAAATGCTGCTGGGGTGTCTCATGTGGAGCCAAAGGTGTGAGGGGAAGCTCCTCATCTGCTGTAGGAGGGTAGGACAGGAGGAAGAAAGAAGCGTACCGTCCCCAGCTGGATGGTAGTCACTGTCTGGTTTTCAGAGCAGTGTGAGGATCAGAGATGATGGAGGCCAAGGCAATGGGTCAAAGCTTGGCACACATAGTGGATTCTCAGGAGAGGTGTTGATGAGGGGGGGGAGGAGAGGCATGGAGCAGGAGAAAATAAGTGTCCCATCTTTTTGAAGTTTGGCACGTGGGGGCAGTGCCAATGCAGAGACCTGCCTTTCCCCTGGGTGCTGCCTCCCCAGGCAGGGCCACAGACAGTCTCTCAGCTCCCCGACACGCAGTCTGTGGTTCCGGTTGGGATTTTATGCCTTATTTTTTTTTTCCTTTTAAAGGCACAGTTAAATAGAGTGAAATCAAGAATACAAATAAACTGGGAGAACTCTCAGAAAATGAGCCAGCAGAGAAATGAGAAGTGAACAAAGTGGAGGGATGGGTAAAAGAAAGGATTAAAGGGGATAGTGTAACTGTGAAATGAAGAAAGTAAGACCCTTTTCCATGCCCTTTCCCACTTGCATTCTCTTCCTGCACTCTGGCTTTGCTGTTCCTCACTCAAACGTGACCCAG
Organism: Propithecus coquereli; assembly: GCF_000956105.1. Classification (NCBI taxonomy): domain Eukaryota; kingdom Metazoa; phylum Chordata; class Mammalia; order Primates; family Indriidae; genus Propithecus; species Propithecus coquereli. Next base: position 1,349,216 of record NW_012150986.1, read on the forward strand.
ACTGGGGCCTCTGTACTTACTGTTCTCTCTGCTTAGAATTCTGTCACCCCGCATTTTCACATAGCTCACCCTTCAGTGGATCGGGTATCTGCTCAAATGTCTTTGCAGAGAAGCCTTCCCCAACTACCTATCTTAGTTTGGGTTCCCCAGAAGTAGACCCCGAGACAAGGATTCAAGTACGAGTAGTTTATCTGAGAGACGAACCCAGGGAACACGAGTAGGGGAGTGGGGAAGTGAGAGGGAGGAAGGAAAGGATCTAATAAAGATGTGCCATCAAGCAGTCACCATGTGGGCAGCTGGAGCTCTGTCCCACTGAGGAACTCTGGCAGACAGCGTAGAACACTCTTCAGAGTTATCTTAACCTCAGAGGAGGGCATCTGTCACTGCTCAAGGGCTGCTTCCAGGGGCCTTAAATAACTAACACTTCCTGCTTGCCCTGCTTGAGGGCCAAGCATTCTCTAATTGCCAGAAAAAAAAATCACCCTTAGGCAGAAGGTCTCGGGAAGTCACAGCAAGGCAACTTCAGAGTGTGGAAGTGAGTGCTGAGGGGATATTGGCAAGGCCCTAAGCATCTGCTACACCACCCTCTCCAAAATAGCAAAGCCCATCACTCTTTATCCCCTTAATCCACTTTCTTACTTCACAGATCTTATTCCACCTGCCATATCTGCAAATTTATTTGTCATCTCTCCCTCCCACAAGACAGCAAGCTCCAGGAAGACAGAGACCTCATATGTCTTTCAGTGCCTATACAGGGCTAGTGGATGCTCAGTAATTATTGGTTGAATGAACTGATATTCAGAGAAAGATGGAAACTTGTTGACATCAATATTATCCTCCACATGTGGAAGTGTGGCAGAGGCAGGGCAGAAATCAGTTGCAGGAACCAAGATAGGCATTGCACAATGGGGGCCGTGGCAGTGGTTGAATATAAATGGAGAAAGAGTGAGGCCCAGAGAAAGGCAGGTCATTCCAGTTTCTTGGTCTGATTTCTCCAAGGACTTAAGGATTTCATTCTTGCCATGGCCATAATAGCTATGACTTTTGCCCCATATACCAAATGGTAACAACAACTAGAGTTTCTTTGTAATCTGGGAAATGTAATATATCCAAAAAAGGACAGGCTAATCTCGGTCCATTAGAGCAGCAGTCCCCAACCCTTTTGGCACCAGGGACCGGTTTCATGGAAGACAATTTTTCCATGGACTGGAGTTGGCAGTGGGGGTGGGGGATGGTGGAGCTCAGGTGGTGATATGAGCGATGGGGAGACTGTAAATACAGATGAAGCTTCACTTGCTCGTGCCACCCACCTCCTGCTATGCAGCCTCCTGCTTCCTAAGTTTCATGGAAGACAATTTTTCCACGGATGCAAGGTGTGGTGGGATGGCCGAGCTCTGTGGCCCGGTCCCTAACAGGCCACAGAACAATAGGGCTTGCAGGATTAGAGGGCTCAGGCCAAGGATGACAGGGATGAAAGGGACAGAGAAAGGAAGTGGAGAAAGAGAATGATAGAGAAATTGAAGTCCAAGGAAGCAGGAGGTGAAGGAAAGGCCTAACAAACTTTAAGTCTTCACTAAAAATTGAATATTCAACTGGGATTTTATTACTTTTTGAGATGAGCTTTTGGGGGCCTATCTGAGTAAACACAGCCCGCCCCAAAGCCCCAAATCCTTACTTGTTACTAAACAGACCCTGTTAGTCCCACAGTTCAGGCCCTGAACTATCTACTCCAGGCCATTAGATTGAATTCACCCCAGGAAGAGGAAACTTCTGAAGTTTTTGTCCCTGCTAAGGTAGCTGCCTGGACATCCCCAGCAGATCCTGCTCTCTATGGGTTTGCAGAAAACCCTACCATCAAGGACACCAGCATTTCTGGAATGGATTTCACACCATAGCTACTATCTTTAAAAGACCTGGGAGGGCAAAGGCAAGCTGACAATGGTGAGACGGATGGGAATCTGGGCACCTTTGTGTGCCACTTGTCCCAGGTAGCTTTTGTTCTGGAAAGAACAGACCTTTCCCTGGGTGAATAAAAGGCAAGTAAATGTTGTACTCACCAAACCTATTGGTTTGACAGCCTTTAAAAGATAGTTAAAAAACAAAGTCAGAACACTGGCTGAAACTCATTCTCAAATAAAATGAGATTTCCAAGTCATGGTTATGTCTCAGTTGCCTTCTCTCCAATACCTTTACCTCTCCATATAAACCTCCTGGCCCTGATATTTAATTCCCTGCAGAACTGATAGTAGAAGTCCCTTAACAGCCCACTAAAAGGGATCTGTCCCATGTCTACACAGGACTGGATCAATACCTTCAATTGAATTTACTAGCAACTTTTGGGAAACAGCCAGTTAGAGGAGTGGTTTATGGATTGTGTGAGTGTAATGAAATAATTAATGGTTTTTATTTTTACTAGAACGACCAGATTAGCCAGCTGTTTTTGTGGTGTGAAATTTTGTAAAAAATACCTGTTCCTGAGTTTGATCTGTTGTTAGAACAAGCAATGTGACTGTACATGTGGCTTGGACCGTTGCTTGGGCTCAAAACAGACTTCTGGGCTGATGTCACTGACTCATTCCATTTGGTTTACAGGTTGGTGGCATCTGTGTTCTAACCTGTATTCCTATCGCTGCATGGGTCTGAGGCTATAAAAGTAAGACAACAGCAAAAAAGAACTTATGTGCTCTTCAAGGTTATGGTGTGGCCCATTCAAATGTGCTCTTTGGCCGAGTTGGTCTGGCCAAGATGTCTCTGAGTGAGTGAAGCTCTGCAAAAGGAAGTCACTCTCTGGGGCCGGAGGGCACTGTGAAGACTAGAGCCAGTGTGGGGTTGGGTGACTTGCTGTCAGGGCACTGGGAAGGCATCTGAGCATGGGCTGGGCTGCAGGCGCTCATGCACTGCCTGAGGATCTAAAGAGAAATTGAGCTCAGTGTGCAGGCTGGCTGGGTGCCTGCAGCTTTCACTGGTGAGTCCAAAGAGCTGGCTTGGGAAGGTATGTTTTAGGATAAAGATTTACTCTACCTGCAGATTCCTAGAGATAATCGAGAGGTAGAGTTTGGGAAGAAAAAGCAAAGTAGGGAGAAAAAAGCCAGCATTTAACAGAGCTGCAGTAGCAAAGCAGAGCTCTATTTAGTGTACCCTCCCGCACAATCTTCATTTCTGTGGATGCCCCACAGCGACTCATAATTCAGTCTGACTTGTATGCATCTGGTTTTCAAGGAAAAGCTTTTGTTAATGCTGACTGTAAATTGAGGGGGTGGCTTTAGGGATGTTTTCTGAAGAAGAAAAACTTTGGCAGATTATTTCTATAGCACACCAATGTATTTAAGACATTAAACAACTTTATTCATTCATTGAACAAGCATTTATCGAGCACCAACTATGTGCCCAACACTGTGCTTGGTCCTGAGATATAGAGAAGAAATACTTCTTGCCTAAAAAAGCATCTAGTCTGATAGAAGATTAAACCATTGAAATAGTGTATGGGTGGCACTGTTGTATCAACCCAGGCACTCCCCAGTCCAGAACTGATCACCATCAATGGAGGGGTTGTGATAGGACTACATTTGTCATAATCCAGAAAACATGTCTTCTGGGCAAACTAAGAGAGAAAAGATGAAACCATTGGTCATTTCTCTACCTAAAAGTCCAAATGATTTGAAGGAACGTAAAAGCATCCATTGACATGATAGAGCAGTGAAAGTAGAAGCCCCTGTTAATGAGCAGATAAGATATCAAAGCACTGGTCTAAGAAGCGCAAGCTTCTGATTGCACTCTTGCCACCTGAGTTGAGGCGATGGGACCTACAGGAAGAAAAAGCTAAACAAAAGCACAAAGTCGAACAGTGAGACAATAGGAGCCATATCCTAGGCTGAATAGCGGCCAAATGAGTAGCCATAAGCAGTGATACAATGAGTTTGGTGAATTAGTGTAGCACTAGCTGCTGTAGCAAATAAACCCCAACATCTCAGTGGCTTGATAAAATTCAGGTTTATTCTTCACTTGCATAATATCCAAATGGGTTTTTCTTCAATGGTGGGTAGCTCTTCTCCTAGCCGGAATTGAAAGATGCAGGTTCCTTCCATCTTATGAATCTACCATCTTTAGTATATGCCTTCTAAGGTCTCTGTACTTGTCTTCATCAAGAACATGAAAGGGAATGTGTGGGAGGTTTCTATGGGCCAGGCCGAAAGTAGTGCACATCATTTCTGTTCACATTCTACCAGCTAGACCTCAGCACATGGCCAAACCCAACTATAAGCAAGGCTGGGAAATGTAGTCCAGCTTTGTGCCCAGGAAGAAGAGGAAATGGTTTTGGTGACCAGCAACACGAGACTACTGCACTGAGCTAGAGGAAGAGGTCATTCCACTAGAGGTCAGCTCCGTGTGGACAGGGACCCTCACTCCCTTACCTTGGTGTCTCTGATGCCTGTTTGAGAATCTCAGGCCTTCCTGGTCATTTGGTCTGCACTGTCATTTCTTCAATGCTACGCCTCCTCCTAGCCTTGCTCTCTCTCACATTTCTCTGTTTTTAGTTTGGCAGAGTGCTTATCACTACCTCATTACATCCTTCCTTATCAATTTCCTTAGTGGCCTTCTTCCTGCCTGGAAGTAAGCTCCATGAGGACAAGAATTGTACCTGTCATGCCCACCACTGTATCACAATGCCCAGGACAGTACCTGGCACATGAGGAGTCCTCAATAACTCATTGATCAGTGAATGAATGAACCAACTGGGCCATGCGGGTCTTGAATGGCTTCACAAGGAAGATGCAACTTGAGCTGGGTATTGAGTAGAATTTGTTGGGAGGAGAGATCAGGAAAAGAGAGGAGATAGATCAGAAGGAGGCAAAAAGGACCACAAGATGAACCATACAGATTGAAGCATTTATGGAATTGAGATACATCCATTCAACCCACATGTTTGAGCACCTGTTACACATAGGCAACTGTTCTAGATCATTGCTCAGCTGGCGGATGCCAAAAATATACACAAGAAAGCCTATCTCTGCCCTCAACAGCATGTCTCGAGCTCTGCTTTGGGGAGGGAATAAAACACTCCCCTTTATGTAGCAGGTTAGGCTTTAGCTCCTCATCCCAGCCACCAAAGCTCTGCACTGAAAGACTTTAGTCTTCCTTTCTGGGATGAAGATGATCTCTCCACACCAATATTTGCTCCTTTGTGGGGCAGTGGTGTGACAAGAAAGATCTTGGGCTTTGGAATGAGATATACTCACTTCAAGTCCTGGCTTTAGCACTCACAGTCTTTGGGCTCTTGGCCAAATATCTTAACCTTTCTGTGCCTATTCAGTAAGTTGAAGAAAATACAATGTGCCAATATTCACATCTTTTTTTTTTTTTTACCACAAAAGAGAAATTTCATATGGTTCTACCTAATGCTTTAGCATATGCTGATCCTTCCAGCATTTGCCTCCCTCCTTGCCAATCCCATCCATCCATCAGCCCTTCCCCACTTCAATGCTACCTCTTCCCTGCACCCCCTTCCAAACGAGAGCATGTCTCTTGAACCTGTGTGGCACCCTGTGCTTCTCTCAGGTGTGCACTTGATCCAGCCTTGGATTATCATCTAAATGTCTAATATGGATACCAGGTTATATACTCCTTGAGGGCGAAGATGGTGTTCCTTTCTTTTTAAAGTACCTCAGCACAATCCCTTGAACCTAATAAGAGATGACATGTTTTCTTTCCCAGATCTAAATGTGACTAGCTAGGGCCTCGTACACTCAGAGGGAATGGGGCCGAGCTCTGCTGGTGAGCCTCTGTACCATGCCAGCCAGCACCTGGCCCAAGGCCCTTCCTTGTTCTCTAATGCAACCCTCTAGAATCAGTTCTTCTCTCCCCTCACCTCTGCCTGCCTCCTTAGCAAATCAACCTGAAAAGAGAAATATGACAGAAATGCCTTGAACGTGGGAGGGGAGAATAGGGTGTCATTTATCTGCTTTGAACTGTTTTTTTATTTCAAAATATTAAGGGGATATAAATGTTTTAGGTTACATGGATCATTTTGTAATGTTTGAGTCCTGGCTATAGGTGTGCCCATCACCCAAATAGTGTTCATAGTACCCATTAGGTTGGTTTATTCCATTCCCCTACTCCCCCCTCCCCCTGGTTGGTTTCCACTGCTTTGAACTATTATTGAGTTTTTGGATCCTTATTTGCTTACTTAAGAGCCCTGTAAAGTTGAACCATATGAAATTGCCAATATTCAGCTATTCTGACCTACAGAAATGTCAATTTCATATGGTTCAACCTAGCTTCTTAGTATTTGGGCTCATTCACAGCCACTCATGGGTGAAGTTGTCTGATCCCTGTGTGTGGTCCACTCGTCAAATCCTTGGTAGAGAGATCCCCGGGGAGGCTACTCGTAGCTTCTGATGGGCCCATGGCCTTTGGTAGATTCTGCCATTGCTTATGGAGTTTCCATCATAGGCTCTGGATTCAAAAAGGGCTAGTTCATTTCCCTTTTCCCTGCAGGTGCCAACATATTTGTTTGATCTCTGGGATAAATGCCAAGACCTCCAGGCTTGAGTTTTCAAGTCTTCTGGAGATCAAAGGCTCTCCTCATCACTGCGTGGGCTTCTCTGTGCTGTTACTCAACAAAGCCAGCCCAGCTCCTGCAAGGGCCAGTGGCAGAGTTCACAAGAGACAAGGAAGGAAGGGGAGGAGCTAGTTCCTAGTCTTCTAAATATTGCAACCCATGGAGCAGATGAGTGTGAAGGGCAAGAAGTCTTGCATGTTTTTCTCAAATAAACTGGAAATTAAAAATGTAAGAACTTAAGATAGATTTTAGTTATTTATGAACTAGAGCCACCTGAATGGGGTGGCCAGGAGCCTTTCATATTTTTCTCATTTTATGTGCCCAAAGGACCTTAGTAATGATCATATTCATCACTTGCAATCATTTCATGTGACTTTCAAACAAAGTACCCCATATTATACCTTTCTAGTAGAAAACATCCTAACAACTAAAGGAAAAAAAAAGAAATCTAAAGCTGAATTCAGTTGTCTTATTGTAGCCATTTTGCAGCTGTTCAAATGAGTAATTATGCCACTGTCATTAGGAATCAAGATTTTCAGCACAAAAGAGATTAATTAAAAAATCAAGGCAGTTAAATTAAAACCTGTAATCTTTTATTTGAGTTGGAAATAGTGGTTTAAACTCGTGATTTATTTTCACCTTCTGAAACTTACATATTTTCTAGTTCTGTAGACTGAAGAAGCCTAGAAGCAATGACAACCTAGCAACAATGAATACCCCTACCATGCAGAGCGTGGTCTCTAAAGCCTGTTACCTGAGAGAAGTCAGGGCTTCTTGGAGAAACGGCTAATTCCAGGTGTGGGGCAGCAAATGTGCAAGATGAACCTGGGATACTTTCCTCGGTATCTCTGCAGACTCAGCTAGACCCAGGCTAATTGAGTCACATGATAGCCCATCTTTTCTGACACCAGATTGAATACATTATGGGTTACGTATTCCCCACTCATCTAGCCATGTCTTTTATAGAGAGTGCAGAACTCATTACAAATATCTAGGCTTTTGGGGTGGAAATGTCCTTGGAAAGGAATGCCTTTTGGCTTGCAGCCTCATGTATTTATAGCTTCTTTGTTGGTCCAATAAAGAGCATCACTTCTCTTCTACCTACAAAGATACTAATTAGCAAGTAATAATTCTAAGTAAATGTAGTGGAGGTGGTATATGCGGCCTTGTGTAAGTATTTAAAATTTTCCATCATGGCTGATGATCTCTAAGTAGATTTTAAGAGACTAACCTCTACCTAGGAGAAGAGATTTATTAGCACATGTAATTAGATGTCACGTGCTAATTACTGTTTCACAATCTAACCAAGCCAAGGGCATGTGTCCAAGAGGACCGAAGAGGCTCCATGTACCATATTGAAAAATAGAACCCTTTTCCTTTTATATCCAGTGGCTGTGTGCAGTGTTTCTTGTTTCATGCTTTTTCTGACCTGCCCCTCCCACTCCAGTTCCACTTTCTTCCCTGAAATGTCAGGGGCACCCGTGTTTATGACATCACATCTTAGTTTGAGCGGGAGTAAAGGGACTTTAAAATATCATACTCATCTTTGTGGGTGCAATGCCTTCTTTCCTCTCTATTTTCCCACAGGGAGAGCCTGCTTTCAAGGAACCAAGAGTACCAAAGTATGATACTCACGGTCTTCCCTGTAGTCAGCCTCATCTGGTTCTTTGTGAATAATGGAAACAGATTTGTGACATTCACAAAGGGATTTTATTTTTAAACCCTTTCCTGAATCTTGGAAGTATTTCTTAACTATTTGGCTCTCTTGAAAGATCAAATACCTTATTTCTCATCAGTATTATCTCTTCTATGCTTTCACTTGTTTGCACATTTATAACACTGGCAGTGTCTCCTTAGGGGGTGTGGGACTGATGAACAAACTCCCATTCCTCCTACTCTGGTTTAAGCTTAGGCGTGGAAACCCTGAAAACTGGCACAAATGTTTCATAACTTGGTGATGGGCTGGTCGTTTTCAGCCCAGGTTGCTGGAAAGCAAGCACTTTACCACTATCTAAGAGCATAATGGTCCCTCTGGTAAAGTTAACCTTGGGATTGATCTAATTATTAGATTGAACTATTGACATAGTTTTTTGTAGGTCAAGATGGTTGGCCATTTAATATTGTTCAATCTAATACCTCGATTGTTTGGTCTTGTTGCCTTGGTCTCTGTGGTCCACTGACTAGGAACATCAGCATCCCCCCCAGGACGTTTCAGAAATGCAAGTTCTCGGACCCATCCCAGACCTACTGCATCAGAATCTCTGGTGGTGGGTAAGAATCTGTTTCAACAGGGTCTCCAGGTGATTCTTATGCATGCTCAAGTTTGAGAAGCTCTGCTTCAAACCATTTAGGTTTATATTTAGGTCTCCCTTTGAGGGCAGCCTTCTCAGTGCCCCGATGGTGTGCTTTGTATCCATATAGCCTTGCATACAATGATGGTTCCTGGTTAAGAAAAAATGTTTCCACCAGTTTTGTTGAGCCAGGATGGTACATTTTGACAAGAAGAAATATGAATCCTTTACCATATTATCTATGCTCTGTGGATATGGCAGCTTAAACAGTATGATTTCTAGCTTGGCCAAGCAACTGCCACTTTAGTGTCTAGCACTTTTAGAAGAATATGCATTGGGGATATATATCTATCTATCCATATCTATATATAGACATGGATAGATATAGATAGATATATATGTCTATATAGATATAGATATATCAAGATATATATATATATATATATATATATATATCAAGCACTAGGCCATGTATACGTCTAAGATGCCAGTCTGCTCCCCATCCTTTGATTAGGGAGCTGGACTCTGGGGTTAGCAGTGCTTTGATCACCTCTGTTTGGACTGGCTGGGGAAAGGAGAGCCCTTTTCATGCTGAGGACAGCAAAATCTCCAGTCCAGCCATGGTACACTCACAATCACACACAGAATGTGGCCTAGATAAAGGTTTTTGAAGACAGATGTTCACTGCAGTGTGTTTTGTAAATGGGAACTAATTTAATGTCCAATGCTGGGAGAATGGATAAACTATGGTACACCTATGTGGTAAAATATTATGCAGTTACTAAAAATAGTTTCTGTAGACTTATATGAAGAGTTTTGATTCACAAGGGAAAAATTCTTTCATTTTTAAAAAGCAGTATACAGGAGGGTACATATGCTATATCTCAACTATATAAAAATGCACCTGAAAAAAACTGCTTGGAGACATGCTGGCATGCTAACAGTAGCCTTGGGTGACAGGATTAGGAATGGCTTTTCTTTTGTTCTTTTAGACTTTTTTGAACTTTCTACAGAATATGTGTTACTTTTGAAGGTGGGAGTAGGAGAAGAACCCTTCAAAAATTTTATATTCTATGAGGTGACTGTGTGTGTGTATGTGAATGAGAGAGTGAGAGAGAGAGAGAGAGAGAGAGAGAGAGAGAGAACTGTATTGTAATCTTTGTAGCCCTTTCACTTAACACATAACAGACATTTACTAAATGCTTCAAAAAAATGAAAGAATGAGTGAATGAATACTAGATTGTAAGCACTTAGATGTCAGGGACCTTGTCTTAGACATCTGTGTGTCCCTGGGTTCCTGGCCCAGAGCTTTGCAAAAGTAGCTGCTCAATACAAGCGAGTATGTGAATGAATGTCCAGACTCCTCAGGCTGCTAGACATGTCAACTTCATCTCATAAATTTTCCTGCTGAAAAACCAAGTTAGTGCTGCACCTGAGTCAGTGCTGTCTGTAAATCAGAGAGTCTTCTAAAACGCCCTCAGGCCGTAGAATGCGCACTATCTCTCGAAGGTCATGCCCTCCCCACTCACTCCTTCAACTTTTCTTTCTTCTCTCTTCTACCACATTCCCCCTTCCACCCCTCCTCCCTAACCTCTTCTATCCCCAGTCTATCCCTCTCTAGACTCCTGTGATTGAGAATTCCTTCTTTATATCTAATCTAAATTTCTTCTATTATAATTCTGTCAATAAATAAAACCCATAGTTGGTGCAAAACTCCACTTGAGCTATTTGTGCCAATTTCATTTCCCTGCCAAACTCTACAGGGAGTTGTTAACAAGCGACACAAGCAATCAAACACATTTCCTTCAGGAATTTACATGGGGCAGTGCCTGGCACTGCCAGGAATGTAAGGAAGTGTAAGCTGTGACTCCTCTTGTCAGAGGCGTACGGATAGAGTTGCAGAGCTAAGGCACGTGTTTGTGGCAAGGTAGTTAGCAATCTAGGGTAGCCTGTGAGGAGCGCACATGACAGGTGGGAAATAGTGTGTGTCCTCACAGCTCAAGGGAAGCCTGGGGCTAGACAGGTGGAAGGGTTTTGTTGGAGATGAGCCTCGGAGGGTGAACAAATGGCAAGTGGTGGAGGCATTCTAGGTACGAAAGCCAAGCAAGGTAACCCAAGTGGGCCCTTCTTTTACTCTGAACCAATCCTCTTCTGGTTGTTTGGTCTGGAAAGCCCAGAATGCAGAAGGGACAATGAAAGGAGTTCAGATATTTCATATATTAAATACCTGAGTATTGCCAAGCTTTATATCTTTAACCAGAAGGAAGAAAGGGGAGTGTGTGCTCTCCCATTGCTCTAACAGAGGTTTTCCATCAGTGTCATCTTTCCATGATGAAATGTATACTCTAAGCCTCAGAGTGGCTCATAGTTGTTTCTGGTAAATGGGCAGGGCCTTCCCTTGCAGCCATAGTACCCCCAGCAGCCCTTCAGGGCACCTGGGCTCTGTATGGGAACACAGGGAAAACCTTGGTTTCTGTGGCTGGTTCATCCCAAGGTTTGCACCCTGGGCTGAAAGTGCTTCTGGAATCCTAAAATAAAAATGGCCAGAATGTGTCCTATCCACAGGTGAGAAGTGTTTTTTTCAAAGGACAATCTGATAAATGTGATAGGTAGCAAATAACAACTGAGAGAGATGATGGGCACAGAAGCCAGGCTGATCATCGGCCTGGGAGGAAGAGGCTGCCACGGGAAGTGCATGGACCTGGGACAGAAGACCTGGGATTTGGTTTTTGCTTCTGCCAAAAATCAGTTCTGTGATCTTGGGTCAAATCTTTGAACCTTGGTTTTCTCATCAGCACATGAGAAGGGTTGGCCCAAACAGTGGCCTTCACAGTGTGTTGATTGCTACCTAGAGTAACAAACACATTTTCACAAACACACATACACACTCATGCACATGACAGAAACAATAGCTTCACAAAATGATAGTTACTACATGCAGTGCGCTTGGGTATTTTCTAGTCAACCCTATTCTATTTTGTTGTTTTTAAAAATGCTAGTCTTGATCTGCTGAATGGATTTCACAATCCGCTAATGGGTCATGCCCTGCAGTTTGAAAAAAACACAGAACTCCATAATTTCCGCGATCCCTTCCAGCAATAGGATCCAGTAACTCTACTAGATGCCTAAAGGAATTTTCTTAAAATAATAGCTGAGCTGTGACAGATGACTACATGCTTACATTCTGGAGGAAGTGCATGGTGTAGAACATGGCAGCAGAATGACCTGAAGATAAACAAGTCAATTACAAATCAGTTCTAAGGAGAACGTATAGTACTGCAACTCGACAGTGACTCGGAGAGTTAGGATGTCCAAATCATTATGCTAAATACTGCCCAAGCCAACAGATATCAGAGACTGGGGACTTTGGACCTGTCAGAGAAGTCACAGGCTTCCCAGTTGTGGGCAGCCTTCTTTCCAGTTTCCAGAACGTGAGACGCCCAAAGAGTGATCTTTAGTGGCTTCATTTTATGTTCACTGGATAAGACAGGAGAAATAAAGAAAAAAGAAACTTGGAGAGCTCCACACTTTGCTCTTGTGAACCCGGACCCTGATTCTGGCCTCTTGGTCTTTTGTTCCTGGTCCACAAAAGGGAACTAATATTTATTAAGCAGTGACATGCCAAGGACTTTGTCATTTCAATGGAGCCTCAGAACCACTCCATGAAGGCTCTATGAGTCCCATTTCACAGAGGAGGGTAGAGAGGCCCAAAGAGCCCGGTGTCTTGCTCCAGATCACACTTCTCCTGTGATTAATCCCCCCCTTCCCATCCCAGAGCCCAGGTCTTTCCACCAGCACGTCTTGCTATATCTTGAATACAGAGTCTTTCTGGGCGGATTTTGGTGACTGGCATCAAACGGAGGACAGGAAAGGACAGGACTCAGAGATCAGAAATTTCAAACCCCTCACTTGTAAAGATGGGGAACTTGGGTCCTAGGAAGGTTCAATAACTTCTACAAGGTCACATGGTGGCAGAACTGTGAAAAGAACCCAGGTCTCTGGTGGTCTTTCCACAGGATATTGGACGTTAAAACAATAACAGTAATAGTAATAATTAAACAGTCCTCCTGGTATGAAGCATCATTTTGTTCTGGAAGCTGGGAAAATATTTCTATCAGAAAAATCATTCTAGATTCTTTCAGTGTATAAATAAATACAGAGATATTTAGTGTCTAAATAAATATACCTATCTATTCCGTAGGTGCTGGAATGTTTTAAGATGCTGGAATTTGTTAGAAAACCTAGATCTTTCTGAAGCTGAGAGGACTACATGAGATGCTTTGTCCATAGTTGGGAACAAATCTGAATTACTGTGGTTCTACAGAAAAAGAAGCCCAGCAGGGATAGGCTCTGGGAGGCTGGCTCTGGCTTTGGGCTTTGGGCTGCTCTGCAGGTGGCAGAAGACTTGGTAGTCCTTGCTGTCCCTGTATCCTGCCCCACTCCCTCCTCCAAGATGCTGAGTGGAGTGGGCAAGGGGCTGGTTGCCAAGGAAGGAAGGGAAGGTAGGAATGAATGGTTTCACTTGGTAAATCCCCTCCCTACCCTCCCAACAGATCTGAGGACTCAGGCAGCAGCCACAGACACCCAGAGTAGATGTCCACGTTGCTTACCAGGCTTATGGCTGCTGACAATTGGCTTCAGTGGAACAGGGACCCAGGGAGCAAACTGGCTACTGTAACGCTGACTATTTCAGAGGCTTATTAATGGTTGAATGTGCTAACACACTCCTGACTGCTTTCTGTCACAGGGATCCGAATAGATGGTTTGTAGAGGTGTGTGTTCCTGGACAAAAAGCTGTGTGCTGGGGTGGGCATGAAGGTAGAAGGGCAGGAAGAAGGTTAGCAAAGTGCATGTGGGTATGTGTGTCTGCAGGCACTCTAAGAATATTTTTAAAAATTCCTTCCCTCCCTTGAAAGGGTAAAAATTCTACTTCTGAGTCACTTGCACATTTTTCTGAAATTTTCACCACACATGGCATTCAAACTTTGATCTCAGCTGTCACCTCCCCCTTTTAAATTCTTAAGAGTCTGGGAAAAGGAGTAAGGAGGAAGACAGTAGCAGGGGTGGGGACTGGAGGTAGGGAGGCTTTCTAGGAAGGGAGGCCAAGAGTAAGCGTTTTGCATTCCTCCCAGGGTGATAAATCTCTAAGACAGTGAGATGCTCACGAGGCCAGGAAAAGTAGGATCAAATAAGTGCCAGCCCTGGCAGGGCAGGGAGGCTGGGGGCTGGAGGTTGGGGAGGCTGGGGGCAAGACTATGCCTCTGATTGTTACCCTTTCCTGATGGTTCCTAAGATCAAGTCTCCTCCCACTCTTAGAAATGGGCCTGGTCCTTCTGAGAGACGTTAGTTTCCCTCAGCGTCTAAGTCAGCTCATTGACTGTATCCATGCTTCCAATACGTCACTATGAATCAAGATCTAGACAATTCCATTATCTCCAGGGTTCGACAGGGGAATGAACTAAGATCAGTCTATAAAGAGTTTTCATTGCCCTGTGGACATTTCCTATGATGGCATTTTCCTTCAGCAGTTTGGTTTTGCGGCATCTGTTTGCTGTGCTCATTGTCTTTCTGGAATATAACAAATCTTCCCAGCCTCCTGCTAGGCACTTTCTGGCAGAGTCACTCAGTTCTTGGTTACACTCAATGCTGTGGATGATCCAGCCAGCAGCAGTTCTACATCCTTTCTTCTGATTTTGAAAAGCACTACATACTTTTATGTGGCAGACAGCCCACTGTCTCTCCCCGGCAATCACCCTTAGCTTAGGCAAACATATTTCAGTGTTGGTTTGGGAAAGAGCAGCAGCTTAGAAGCCAAACAGAGAAGGTTTTTAATCCCAGAGCTTCTACTTACCAGGTGCCTGACTTTGTAAATTTACTTACTTTCTCTGAGCCTCTGTTTCCTTATCTATAAAATAGGGGCAATACTTTCCTCTTTGAGTTATGTGAGGGTACCATGATGTGCCTGGCTTAGAGCTTGGCATATGGTTGAAGCTTCCCACAAGAGCTTATAGCCTTCGATGAGAGAACTGATACATCCAAATAAACTTTTTCCTGTTGTGGAGGATAAAAATGAGACATATAACCCTATTTCTCATTGTAACCCTTGCCATTATCTGCCCATTCCTTGGGAATCAGTGACAGAGGGGAAGAGATGACAAGACAAGGCAAGTGACTGACTCTAGGAAAGTGGAAAAAATAGTGGGAGGGTGCATTCGTTTTTTATTATTATTATATTATTATTTCTACTATTGCATCACAAATCACTGCAAATTTAACAGCTTAAAACAACACCCATTTATTATCTTGCCATTTCTGTTGGTCAGGAGTCTGGGTATGAGTTAACAGGGTCCTCTGCTCAGGGTCCCCCTGGACTGAAATCAAGGTGTCAGCTGGGCCGTGTTCTCATCTGAGGCCCAGAATCCTCTTTCAAGGTCATCCATTGTTGGCAGAATTCAGTTCCTTGAGGTTGTAGGAGTGAGGCCCTTGGCTCCTAGAGGCTGCCCATCACTCCTGCCACATGACTCTCTCCACAACATGGCAGCTGTGCCTCTTTAAGACCAACAGGAGAGCCTCTCTGTTGCTTCTCATCTCTTTTAAGGGTTCACCTGATTAGGCCAGACTCACCCAGGATAATTCTCCCCTTTTCATTAACTCAAAGCCAACTGAGTAGGGATCGTAAAATCCTTTTTGCCATGTAATGTTACATAAGTCATAGGTTGTGCCCACACTCAAGGGCAGGGGATTATACAGGGTATGTACCTAAGAGGGCAGGAATCTCGGGGGCCATCCTGGAATTCTGCCTACCACAGAGGGGCTCCTGGATGTATCCAAATAAACAGAGGAAAAATCTTGCTTCTCTTTGTTCCATTTTTATGAGAACAAACATTCTTGGGGGCACTAAGCCTGTGTCTTGCATGTCTCAGCCACGGTGAGATTGTTAAAAAGGGAGGAAAGGGTGCAAGACACGGGGCAGCCTTGCACTGGCAGTGGTGCAGCAAGCTCATGAATGAATAGATTCAACTTTGGTGGAACTGTTACTTAGGAAAAGGAATAGATTTTTTAAAGAAAGAAAGTGGGATAATTTTCCCTGGAAGATCTCCATTAGTGCCTGTCTGTCTGCCTCCAGTGGACACATAATAGTAGTTAATGCTCTGTGACCAAAGACGTCACTGAGAGCAAAGGCATTAAAGAGTTTTTCTTCCCTTTCCTTCCCTGTCTAAGGGATAGACACAACCATGGCAACTGATTAATGAAATGTTCACCTGCTAATGTGTGGCAGAAATCCAATATAGCTTCCCAGTGAAGAAAGAAAAGATTTAGGGTGGGGAAAAGTGAGGATCCCTAGCCCTGAAGGTTGTCATTGCAAGGGCTAGTTCTTCCCAGGAACCATGACTTGGCTGCCCACGTTAGAACTCACGTGTTAGTCTTTGCATCTGTGAATCCACAGTCCTGAGCAGCAGGCAGAGTTCGGCAGCCCAGAGAGTCAGTGCTGGCTTGCCTGGCAGGCACAACATGGATGTGGTTAGGGCATCGGCAAAGCATGGGCCCCCAAAAATGCTTTTTTCAAGTAACTTGATATTTAATATTTAATAATGAGCAAAGAGAATTTTGCTGAACGTCTTTATACTTATTTTATGATATGCTAATTTATTGTGAAATTTGGGATTACCCACTGCAGAAGGGTAGAGATGGAAGAGTGGGGACTATAATCTTTTCAGTGTTTGGGTCCTCAAGAGTCGAGAGGTCTTAACCATCCCTAGGGAACTATATAATACTAAAACGGGAAGTGTCTGCCAGAGGTTATCACTCCCAACCTATTGTTTCCAGGCAGAATCACATCTAAACCATTTCGCACAGAACCAGAGAACATATGGTCTGTGTGGGCAGGGATTCCCGTGTGTTTTGTTCCGTGCCGTATCCCAGCACCCAGCACTGTGCCTGGGACTGAGAGCTATTGGAAGAGGATCCATGGGCAGTTGGATGCTTCCCTTTGCAGTAGTCTCTTTCCTTCCCCCATGCTGCCCAACTCCTTTCTCTCCCATAGGATCCCAAGGCGTCCTCAGAAGACATTTTGTGTCTCTCAAACTTGCATGATGATAAGAAAAATAACTGTGGGGTACTTTTCAAATATATCAATTATCAGACCTCTCTGTTGGAAATTCTGGTTTAGGGAATCTAGGTTGGAGCCCAGGAATCTGCCTTTTTGACAAACGCTTCTGATGTGCTTTTTCTTCAGACTAACACTAAGATAAATGGCATGAGCTCAGCTCTTCCCCACACAGAGGTTGAGGAGCTGTGGCCACTTGACCTGGTTTCTGAGGGGCTGTCAAAAGTTAACACCCTGAGCTTCGGTCAGCAGCGCTGAGGGAGGGAGGGGTATGAGAATCTTCCGTTCTACCCGAGTCACCGGGGCCCAGCCCCGCATCCCGCCTCCCACCTTCCTGAAGAGATGAGCCTGGGGCAAGCAGTGCCCAGAAAGCCTGTACTTCTGGGACTGCCCACTGAACTTCTTGCCCCTTCTTTCCACAGGCAAGCTTTCTGTTCTGTCTCCCGTCCCAGCTATCACCAGCACATGCATTCATGGCCATCTCTGTTAGGTTTGGTAATGACCTCTGCTCTGTTGGGCAGGAGTTGACCTCTGCCTCCAGGGAGAGGCTGATTTTTTAGTCAGTCCTCATCACTGAAGCAGAGCATTCTTCTAAGAGGGGGGACTAAATAAAGCCTCTGTCTTCAGAACTCCCCCCCCTTCCACACATGAGAAGGAAAGCTCTGATCTGGACCTGGCCCACCCTTTCTACCCCAAGGCCTCCCACTCCTCAACTAAGGTCTGAAGAGGCCAGCTTCCCCCTTACCAATTCCTCCCAGGCTTTCTTGTCCCCGGGATTCAGTGACTCCCCACTGATTCACCAAGTATTGGCTTCCAAGAAGAGAGTTGAGGTTATAGAGCACCATGACAAAGAAAAATTGCTGCCTTTATTTCTTGGCTACACAGAACACACCCCCACCAAATACCCTCCTCTACTCAGGGAGATAATCTTGAAATCTCTAACCTGTGATCTTGAATTCTTCTTGGAGATTAAACACCAAGGGAAAATAAACCTAGGCCAAAAAGAATAATCTACTCTGTGGCTGAAGGTGAGAGAATATAATACACTATGGTTATTGTCCAATACGATAGCCACAGATAGCTACTTAAATTTCAATTAATTAAAATTAAATAATGTTACAAATTCAGTTCCTCACTTATCAGCCACATTTCAAGTGCTTGATAGCCAATGTAGTGAGAGGCTACCATATTGTACAGTATAGCTGTGAGAATTTCATCATCACAGAAAGTTCTATTAGACATCACTGTTATAGAAGCATAGCGTTTTCCCCTTGACCCTGTCCATGTGATATTTCTTCACATCTTTAGAAATGTGTCTTTGTTTCTATTGGTGATTCTTATGGTTACAATGCATTATTCTAGAAAAAAAAAACACTACTGAAGACTGCATTAGAAAACAAAACCAAAAGTAACCCATAATGCAGTACTTCGGGAGGGGGAATTAATTATCAAAAGGTGGTATTTTTCCCAGTTTTCTTTCTTTTATTCCCCTTCTATGAAAATATCCTCCCTTCTTTTCCATTTCCTTTCTGCTTTATCTACAGAGCATCTTGTTCTATGTAGGGCTTCTCAAAGTGAAAGGGTAGCCCAGACTTTATTTTTTTTTCTTTTTTATTATTCCAGGGTTTTGTGAGGGTACAAACATTATAGTTACACTTTATGTCTTTGCCTCACCCAAATGCGGGTTAAAGGCATGCCCTTCCCTCCCTTTAGTGCTCCCCGTGTCCTTTAGTTGTAGATTTGCCCCCCCATCCCCCTAATCCCTAGAGAGTATTTCTGCCATGTGATCAACCTAGTGTTGCTCAGTTAGTACCAATTTGATGGTGAGTACAAATGGATCCCGTTCTTCTGCTCTTGTGGTGCCCCACTTTGGATAATGGGCTTAAGTTTAATCCAGGAAAGTATAAGAGGTGCTAGATCACTGTCATTTCTTATAATTGAGTAATATTCCATTGTAAACATATACCAAATTTTAATAATCCACTCATGGATTGACGGGCACTTGGGTTGTTTCCACATTCTTGCAATAGTGAATTGTGCTGCCATAAACATTCGGGTGCAGATGTCTTTATCGTAGAATGTTTTGTGCTCTTTTGGGTAGATGCCTAATAGTGCTATTGCTGGATCGAATGGTATTTCTATTTTTAGCTCTCTGAGGTATCTCCAAATTCTTTTCCACAGAGGTAGCCCAGACTTTAGAAAGAGGAATCGAAAGACTATTTAGGGCACAGGAATAAACAGTTGGGCAGAGCGCCCCCAAATCACACACTGGGAAGAAGAGGAAAAGCAGCAGAGAGAAGAGGACACTGGGAGGTGGGTGGAGCAGGGCGAGCCTAGGAATGGAGTCTGGGTCTAGGTCTGGGTCGTCGGTCCGGAGGGAAAAGCAGGCTGGGCCGGTTCTCACGGTTCCTGGGGCCAACTGGCTGCCAAGGTGCTCATGGGTTCCTCCGGGCAGCCACTTGCTAGCCAGACCTTCCTGGTTCCTGACACCTGTTGGCAGCAGAATTTCTCTTCGACTCATAGAGAGTTCCGTCCTAGGCTCCATGTGTATATGAAGAGGACAGTGGGTTAAATGCTGTGTTTTGGGGGAAGGAAGCCTTCCTTGCTTGATCTCGTGGATGAGTTGCAAGAACCGTAGTCTACAGTTTCCCTTTCTGAATACCCATCACCCCTGTGATGGTTTCTTTAATGCTTGTGCTCACCCTGGGTGAAACCAGGGAAACTGAGCAAAGCTTTCAAAGATGGCAGGCAATGGAGCTGGAAGGTGAAGGGCAGCATAAGGAGACCTCGGGGCCAGAGGCCACAAGGGACAGAGGGCAGGGCAAGGTATGGGCCAAAGTTCAGGCGGACGGCAGGGGCAGTGTGCAGAACTTCAGCTCCAAGGCCCTGCAGCCAGAAGGCGGGAGCTGCGGCAACCTTTTCACTCATCTCTAAGGCTTTTCTCTGCATTCTTGGGAGGCAGGATCCCCATCCCCACCCCCAATCAGGTTGGCCAAGGATATGTCACTGTGCCAGAGAGCAAGGACTGAAGGTGCAGAGAGGAAGTTAGCTGGTCACACGCAGATGGTTGGTGTCCTGGGGTCTCCCATCCCTCAGCTCAGGGGCAAGGGTTGTCCCTATCAGTATTAGAAACTCCAAACCTTTCTCCAGCCTTGAGTTAGTTCTTAAAGTGAACATGGCAGTCTGGACTTCTACTCCACCCAGAATCCACTCCCGTCCCCCTCCCCACCACAAATTCTGCCAAATGCATAGCTTAAAGCCACTGATGGACAATGCCCTGTTTCCCTCTTTGTCTTGCAGCCGTCTCCAACCTGGACATCGAGAGTAAGCTGAGCGTGTACTATCGCGCGCCGTGGCACCAGCAGCGAAACATCTTCCTCCCAGCCACGAGGCCACCCTGCGTGGAGGAGCTGCACCGCCACGCCCGGCAGAGCCTGCAGGCCCTGCGCAGAGGTGACTGATCCCAGGCTGGGGGCTTTGTCAGGAGAGAACTCAGAGGTTGTCCTGTCCAACGGTTCTCTGTCCCATCAGTCCCAACACATCCCCCTGTTATAGCAAGTACTTTGAACTGTTCCCTTTCTACCTGGAAATGAAATCTATGGGTAATATATCCTACCTGTACACATAAGCAAAAACAGCATCATGGTCTAAATATGATAATAAAGAGAAATTATTAAAAGGAAAATTATAATATGTATTTCGATATGCAAATGCCTGGGCTCTACTGCACTAGAGGACAAAATGAAGCAGTCAGATGTTTGTGCCTATCAAAAGTGAGTCTGGATTAAGAAAAGAGTCAGAAACCATTCTGAGCAGAAAGTATAGAGAAACAAAGCCCTGAGAGGCAGGAGGACACAACCATAAAAACTGGTACATTCAGCATATATTATTCATAGATATGAGCAAAAGTATAGTTTGGATTATAATTAAGAGGGAATTAGGTTTGACTCAGAAATAGGCTTTTCCCTGATAAGAGATTCTGATGGGACCTTTGAATATTGTGTGGGACCTGGGACGCTTTTTCATTGCCCATCCTGTGCATTACGGGATAGCTGGCATGGTTGGCTCCCACTCAATCATTCTGACAACCAGAACAAGCCCCTAGAGGGCTCTTCTGCTTCTGTTGAGAATCAGTGAGCTGGCTTGATGCCCCCATTCTACAGGGGGGGCACGTGGAGGCCTAGCGAGGTGAGGAAACTTGCTCAGGGTCACACACAGCAGGAAAGGCACAGTACGAGGACCCAGACCTGGGTCTCTGAACCCCCAGCCAGACCTCTTTTCCTTGCCATACGCTGCGTCCCATGGAAATAAATATTGATATTTACATTTCTCTCACAGTCCTGAGGAAGCTGGAGACAGGCACATAGCAGTGAAAGCAGAAATACAGCCTTGTCTTATGCTGGTTACTTTTCAGTGCCTTAAATCCATTCTGATTAGGACAAGGGGATTAAAAATCAGCATTATCCTTTGAGAGCCCCCTAAATTGGGTATTAGAAGTTGGCATGCCACCTTTCTTGGCCTTTAGATTCCTGCTGTGGAGATAGTTCGTGTCTACACATTCCATGTCTTTGTTTCAAATTCACTATACTCTTTTAAAGAATGGTATTTTGCAAAAGTATTAAAATTCAAATAAAATATTTTAATATCACTATCAAGATGGAGAAATGAAATGATGATAAATGTTGTTTTCATCTTATTTTCTTCCGCATTTGTATAACTTCTGCCTTTTCCCCATCCTCTTTTTTTCCTTTTAACGAAAGAGCTAACCTACTAATATCCCTAAAGCAACTGTTTCTAAAAATTTCCCTTGGTTATTTAGTGGCAGATACTGTGACACTTATAATGAAGAGTGATGATCAGTATCCTCTAGACGTATCTCTGGAATACTTACCATTCACTTTAATTTTATAGTTGGCTAAAAAGTTCTTCTTTAACAAATTTTTAGTGTAAGCCACCTCTGGAAATCTTCCTTCCTACTTTTGCCATTCCTCTGCAGCCTGGATTAGGCACCCTTCCCATAATGTCCCATGCATCCTCCATCCTGCCACTTATAACCTTAGATCATAACCAACCACTACAGGCCTGTCTTCTGCTATTAATCTATCAGCTACTCGAGGGCAAGGATGATATCTTATTAACTTATTTTACTCAAAGCACTTAGCATGAACCCAACATATAGTAGGTCCTCAATGAATGTTTGTGGAACTGAATCAAATTCTGCTGTAAACTGGTTGAACATTGAGAGCACAGGGTAACAGGGTGACGACAGAGGAGTCTGATTGTTCATACTAAATACTTTCTCGGATCCCATCATTAGAGAGCTTGAGTAACATTAGCCCTGTAGGCATAATTATTTTTATCCCTTCATTATTATTAATAAGTCATCCCTGATTAGATTTTTACGGATTCTACCAGATAACACTGAGCTACTCATAAACTATCACATATCACTGCTTTTGCCAGGTTTGGACTTATGGCAGAACTGAGGAACAGCAAGTGCCAATATCAGTTTTCTCTGAACCTTCTCCTGGGCGGGGGGCGGCTGGAAGGAATACTGTGGAGCTGCATCTTGCCCTCCGCGGACTGGCTTGTTTTGTGGTTGGCTCAATAGCAAATCTTGGGTGTAGTAGTTTTAATAGCACTGCAGAGAGCCATAAACAAGAATTATAGGCATCACAGAATTAAAAACATGCAGTGTAGAATTAAAATTAGAAAGTGACTTTTTTTTTAACCTTGTCCAAGAAACACAGTAGCTTAGCAGTGTATTCATCGGCATAAACCACTTCTGCCATCTGGTGGCCATGAATAATACAGACTTATCAGGCAGCCCTTGCTCAGCACATGCCACAGTGAGCACCCCTGTAGGTTCTCTATTTGGACAGCTGGAATAGCCCGGCTTCCACCAGGAGGGAGTGGATAATGAAGTGCAGACAAATGAGGCTGCAGTGACAGCAGCTCTGTGCTCCTTTTGGAGATGAGATTATAAGGAGGGAGCTGGGGGACCGAGATTAGAACCTAGAAATAGCCGCCTTCATTGTGCTACAACCTAGGATTCAAGGAGCAATAAAGTATGGTCCCTGCCTGCAAGGAATCCCTAGTCTAGTGAAGGAGACAGACAAGTAACCAGGTAATTTCAATACAGTGATATGGGGGCTGAGAGGAGAGGTACCAAATCATGCCATGGGGCTTCAGGGAAGGCTCCCTGGAGGAAGCAGCATCTAAATAGATTTCAAGTTATTTAGAATCTGATTCCTTTTTTTCTCTTTTTCTTACCTATTCTTTAATGCTCAGAGCCAGTAATCGCTTTAAGTGATGCCATTATTTATGTTCATAAAACAGAGAGAGATTAATAAGTGACTATAAAGGGATAATTATATTTTATATTTCCTTTCCTTTCAAGTTTAGGGCCAAGGTGCAAGTTTCATTGCTCTAAGGAAATAAGAACCAAGATTTTACTGCAGTTTCAGGCTCTAGTAGACCAATGTTCTCCCTACCTCACCACCAGAAAGAGGTATTATTAGCAAGCCATTAATCTAGCCTGCCTACTCCCAGCCCAGGGCAAGGAAAGAGATCTATTTAAGATAGTGTGGGAGGGAAGCAATTGAATGGGAGATTGAGTTGATGTCTCCCTTCCAACTCCTCCCCTTCTTCCACCTCATCCTAACCAGGAACACCTGTATTCTACTCTTCTTCGTAAATTTAAGAATATAAAAGCTTTTCCTTGTGCCACCAATTTAGAAAAGCCCACTGTTTGCTTGCAGAGAAAAATGAGGGTGGCACTGGAGGTGGGCACTTTAACACAGAAGAAATTTATCTCAAAAAGTCTTCCTGATAAACATTGACTTTGGAGGCAGTTTGCAAAGACTACCTACATGGTTTTGAGGAGTTTTCTCTGGTTGCGTATAGGAGCCAACATCTGTTGAAAGACTCCTAAGCGAAGGAAGATGAGAAATACTATCACATTTTTCTGACACAGACACTAAGTCAGCAGTTCAGGCAGCGAGGCCCACAGACAGCCAAATCAGACATGGATAGAAATCGGATAGCTCGAGAGTGCTCAGTTCCTAGTTTGGGGGCACCACGTTGAATAAAGAAGAATGGGGCCGGCATTAGGGAGGCCAGTCAGAGCAAGCCACAGGACCAAGAGAAGCACTGGCAGGGAGGGTATCCACAATACAGCCCATTTGAAATAGGGATATGGAATGCATTCTAATTTTAAAAGACTAGACTTTCAGTCACTCAACAAACGTGATGTAAATACTCCCAACATGGCCTATTTCCAGGTACCAACAGTTGCAAAACTGACTCACACAAATTCCTGAATACGTAGCAATCAACTCCCCTGAGCCAGTGTGAGCTGGCTCCAGGATCCAGCGGGTGGACCGGGCAGCTCTGCTGTGTCTGTGCCTACTTTCCACTCTAGTATTATGGCAGCAAATCTTCCATTATTGTTCTCAGCTTTTTTTTTTTTTTTTTGCTTGTTGTTTTGAAACAAGGCACATTGAATGCAGGAGTGAGCCCTCTTGTACAAAGATTATGAGATGGACCCAATGAAATGTATGTATCCAATTTCATATTAATAGTAAGTGAAAGTTTAGTTGGGAACCATTCTGAAAATCTGATTTGGTATACAAATTAGCTTAGGGTAACAAAAACTCACTTTTTTTTTCAGCCTTTTGCTAATACTTCCAAGGGGGAAAGAAAAATTGAAAATGCCAAGTATATTTCAGTATTATTGCTTTTTCTGCCCTCAGAACACCGGAGCCGGAGCGATCGTCGAGAGCAGAGAGCAGCTGTCCCCCTTGCCACCGCTGCTCCCCCACTGCCCGCCTACCCTCCAGCTCACAGCCAGAGGAGGCGTGAGGTTAAGGACCGTCACTTCCTAACGGTAAGCTTGGTGGCCACCGGCAGCCCTGTGCTTGCTTGTCGGGAAGCAGGAGTTTGTCTTCTTGGGAGTCAGTTTCCTGCCTGCCAGTGCGGGGGGCTGCGCTGGCTGAGAGAACAACTCGTGGACATTTTTGGGAACAAACTAATTTTTCCCCTTTCATTGCTGAAAGAAATGCCTCTTTTTGGGAGGAGAGTAAGGATATAGCTAGTTTAGTTAAGTGGTTGCACGATACAGTAAAGCAATAATAGCTGTGGACTCTAAAATCAGAAAAAAAAAATTACTTCAAATCCCAGTTCTTCTGCTTACAAGCTGAAGGATTTCGGGGTAAGTTATTTACCTCCTTTGCCCTCAGTTCCCTCATCTGTCATGTGGGGATATTGATAGCATCTAGTTTATAGGCCTTGAGGATTAAATGAGATGAGGCATGTAAAGAGCTTAGCCCAGTGTAAGACGTCAGTAAATGTTAACCACAACTGCCACTATAATTATGACTAGTCAAGTGATAGCGTGGCTGACTCAGTGGGGTGAGCTGGGAAAGAACTTAAGTGATGAGAAAAATTACCATATGAAGACGAATCATGTCATCATTTCATGCTTTCCCATTCTCTAAAGGAGGCCAGTTCCCCAGGGTAACTTATTACCACAGTGACATCATCACTGCTGGTGCTTTCAGCCCCACCCAGGTGGATGTGGCTGTAACTCAGCCTGAGCCCCCAAGTGTGAATCACAGATGAAGAAACCGACCTGGCTCAGAACACCTGCAAACACTGTCAGCAGCTGCTACAAACACAGCACCCCAGGTGTGCCTTGTGGGGCCTCAGCGGGGACAAGTGAGCACTTTGTGAGTCTGAGTAGGGCATTATTGAAGTGAGAGACTATGATTTTTGCGACCAGATCGGCCCATACTACCTGCCTGAATGTCTGCACTCCTGTTCTCTTGTCATTCTGGTTTGAGACCCAAAGTCTATAGAGGTTACAACAGTGTGGGGTACGAGTTGAGGTTTTTATTAGAAATGAAGTTTGCATGTATGACTCTAGACCCTGCACCTTTATGGTTTTTACAACATGCAAGATAGATGCAAAATATTTGGGCCACATGATGCCAAACATCCAGCTGAAAACAGACTTCATCTAAGCGAATCCACATGATAATAATATTAAATACATCCAGATAAGACCTTGCTCGATATCGGACAATATAGAAACATTTTCCGACTTGTGCAGTGCTCATCAGATGCACACTGCATTCCATGCTGCACTCACCAGATTGCTGCAGTGCAGCCCAAGGGTAAGGAAGGGAGATAAGTGCCTCTTCTGGCTTTCTAGTCCTTCAGACAGAGCAGTTACACATGCTAGTGATTTGTCATAAAGGCCCCTACTCGACAGAAGTTCTTAGGCAGCTCAAATCTGCTTGTCGGAGCGTTTGCTTTTAATGAGGCATTTTCTGCATAGAAATGCTAAAAATATTTTTCCCATTCATTATAACATGTTTTGTGGCTCATTAAGTTGGTTTTCTTAGGGGGGAGATAAGAGAGAAAAATTTTAGGCATTTACAGAAATGACATAAAAATATAACCCTTTCTCATAATTTGCATAATTTTTAATAATATCTAAATACCAAAGTAAGACTATAATAAAAGGCTTAAAATAATGAATAGCAATGAGGAGACTTCATTTATTCAACAAACATCAATAAGAGAGGACTCTAGATTACACTTAGGTAAACTTCAGAAAGTTTGCCCACCTCAAATGATAATACTTAATATTTCTAAGTAACTTGGGGAAATTTTAACTATTTGATTTGTTCAAGAGTTTGGGTCACCAAGTTCATTAGAAGATTCTCATTCAAGGTATATCTCTCAGACTTAGATAGAAGATGATTCTATGAGCTAAGCTTACAGGGCTATATACTGCTGAAAGAGAAATGGCTGCAGGTATAGGGTCAGGAGCCAAATTGCTGGATAGATATTTTCTTAGACAGAAACTCTCCTTCTTTCATCTATGAGACCCAGTGAAGTCGTGTTTTTATTCTATTAAAAAAGCATTCATAGTGAGATTCTGATATATAGTCTTCCACAACTCTGCAGGCTATTATACTATACCTTGGTCATTAATGGCATGGACTATGACGCCAAACTGCCTGGCTTTGAATACCAGCTCTACCACTTACTAGCTATGTGACCCTGGACAAGACAATCACTTCAGTGTCTCGGGGATAAGAGTAGATAGTACTTCATAGGCTCTTGGCACGAGGATTGAATGTGTTAATACATGTAAACAGTACCTGATGCATAATAATCACTTCATAAATATTAGACATTATTATTATTTGCCAATCAAGCCCCTGAGGTATCTGTATTATAGTGATAAGCTCATAGGTCAAACTGGGTTTAAACTTTTGATTGTGTGATTTGGAAAATGTGATTGTATCTTTCTGATTCCCAGCTTCTTTATCTGTAAAATGGGGATAATAATTTCAACTTTACAAGGTTGTTAAGGAGACTTAATATGATGTTATATAAATAAGATTAAATTATGTGTGTGTATGTGTGAAAGTGCCTACCACGGTGCCTAAAATACCTAAATGTCTGAATCTATATTCATAATAACTTATAATGAAATTCTTATCATCAGATGAAAAGCCTGTAACATACACTCACATATAAGACTGGAGGAAATATAAATCATTATACCCTTTCTACAGGGAAAAACTCTAAATATTCATACCATTTGATTCAGTAATTCTACATCTAGGAATTGACCCCTGGGAAATAATCAGTATATACAAAAATTTATTCACTAGGATGTTCATCAAAGCACTGTTTATAATAAGATAAATAATCACAAATATTCTAAATGTCCAACGATAGGAGCTTAGTTTAATGAATCTTTATACATCCACAATATCAAAAATAGTGTTAGAGAAGAATATATAATGACATGGAAAATGTATGTTTTATCATCAGAGATTTTTAAATAGTTTATAAAATTGTGTATATTATGTCTATGAGTGTATGTATGTGCATGTACACACATGCATAGGAAAAAAGGCAGGAAGGCTATATATCTGTGGTTCCCAAATTGTGTGCTGACGTGCCCTAGGGCACTAGAGTTAACTCCTAAGGGTACTGGGGGTTGTTAAAATTTCAAGGGACACAGTGTCATCTATCTGATGACATCTGGTAATGGCTCCAAGGTAACCTCCTATTAACACAGGTGAGAAGAAGAGATGCTTGGTTTCTTAACATTTAATTTATGCCAAAAGTTGTCCAGGGAGAACTTACAGGAAACAGGACAAGCCAATTTAGCTTAAAACTCTCTCTTAGCTGAAAATTCAAGGGGTGTCCCTAATTAAAGCCTATTTGGAAGTCCTCCCTCATCGAGGGTGGCAAAGGAGGTGACTTCAGGGAAAGGCTTCCCTACAAAAAGAGTATCTTTTCCATCTTGCTACTGGATTCTTAAATTCTATAGCCAGAGACTATGTGTTTGTCTTCTATTAGAAGAGAGATCAGCTCTACCAGATATTTACCCCTTAAGAAATTAATTTTAGATCATTTCTTTGGGACATAAGGCTACTGTGGACCTGAGCTACAGAGAAGAGATTGAAACAAACTTTACCAAATCCACATTTTCACATAACATCTCAAGCTTTTATTTAATTCACCACAGAAAACACAATTTTAGACTGGAAAAGGACCTAATGAGTTATTTGGGACTGGCTGCAAGCCAACTATAAAAAGTTTATAGTGAAAATGTTCCCAAGGGCAACATGAAAGAGAAATTGCCTGGGATCAACTTCTGTCCACATGATTGAACTCTTGGCTGCAAATTAACTTGTTAAGTGGCAGGATACTGGTTATTTGGCGAAAGCTAGGCAGAGGAAAGGGGGCCCCAGTGGGGTGTGTTTGTGTACTAAATAAAAACTCATTCACTGAAACTCATTTGCCTCCAGGTAGAACTCCTGAGGAATTTTTCTTCCTTGCCTAGGCTGTGGTCAAAATGGGAATGGCAAATGAATATCAAAATAAGGAGCCTTTGCCAGAGCTGGAATGGGTAGCCTGTTCCCTACATATCCAACCATGTATTTTCACTCTTGCTACTAACCATTAGAGGTGGCCCACGCAGCCTTTGTTGGTAAGAAGAAATCATTTTATATGCTCAAAAACTGTTAGATTTACAGTGCTGATGGCTGGAAAGCTGCTTGTTGAGGCACTTGAATAGATTTGTTTTTGTGGATCAGAACACACACTGAGACTTCCAGGTAGCTGAAGACAGTGATGAAACCCTAGGTCCCCATCTCCCAGTATTTCCTCCAAAAATGATATAGAACTACAATAAGGGAAAAATAGAACTACACAAAAAACATACCATAAGCATAACTTGAAGACAGAGAATGCCCAAACATCAAATTCACTGTTAAGTAAAAAGAGAGAAAACACCAAGTGTCAGCATGTTTTAATACAAGGTGAGGGAGGGCAAATTCAGAAAAATCGTATGGAAGAGGGGAACTAGCAATGGGTCCTAAGGTTTATCTAAAACTGCCACCTGAAAAATTATCTACCATAAGTCTAAAAATACTACAAAATTGTCCAGATAGACATAAGCTACAGAAAAAAGACTTCAAAGTATGCATAGTTTGGTAAAACTCTGGAGTGTAGCCATCTGGTCCGGGGCTTTTACGTTTTGGGAGGTTTTTGATTGCTGCTCCAATTTCTGAACTTGAAATTGGTCTATTCAGATATTCTGTTACCTCTTGGGTGAACTTAGGGAGGTTGTATGTTTCCAGGAATTTGTCCATTTCCTCCTCG
>NW_012150986.1:1380838-1382812 GCF_000956105.1 Propithecus coquereli
GGAGTGCAATGCGCACCACCTGAAGGATGGACATATTTGAAACACGGACTTGGGGGGGGACCAAGGGCAACATACGTAACCTAAACATCTGTACCCCCATAATATGCTGGATAAAAGAAAAAGAAAAAAAAAGTATGCATAGTTTGCAGGAGCAGTCTTCCATATACAAAGCTCCTGGGGGAAACAAAAGGCAAAATGAAGAGAGATATTCCCTGTGGCAATTAGGGGTGAAGAAGAAAAGAAGCAGAAAGGGAAATCCTTAAGACCCTACGCTACAAGACAAAACAAAACCAAAAAATTGGAGGACACAAATCTCGTGCCTCACCACCAGAACAAATAAATACACTAAAATATCTGGACTTTGATAAACTGACTGAAGATGGTACCATTACACTAGGATTCTTGTGAAACACACCAATGCCACAAAAATGAATAAGATAGATTAGCAGATCCACAAAGAAAGACTGTAAAATATCAATGAAGCAAGGATTGTATATCTGGCCAATCTGTTCTTCAAGTATCAAGGCTATAGAAAAGCAGTTTTCAACATAAAGGAGCTTAGAGAATTTTGCAGCCATGAGTTCTTTGTGAGGAATCTACCAGAGGACAAGCTTCATTTAACCAAGGGATAACTGGAAAAATGTCAGCAAAAGGATGGATAGCATACATTTTAATACATGTAAATGTAAATCAAAAACTAAAAGTATGGTGGGGATGAGGATGGAAAACTAATGTACAAATATTAAATGTTGTGACAACTGAGAATGATGCAACAAAAAAATGAGAGAAGAGAGATGTAAAGAAGAAAATAGAATAAGTTTATTGATTATTACCTAGGCGACAAGTGGCTGTTAAAGGATACCAATAAGAACTGATATGATGAACCAGATTAATAAAAGCTCAAATAAAACAGGAGACCAAGTCCATTAAAATGGTATAAGTACAGAGATAACTACTAGAAAAAAATCCAAATATTTCTAAATACCAAGAAAAGATTTTATATTTGAAGAACAAAGAAGACACATCTTATAAGAGAAAGAAATATAAAAAATATAACGAAATACACATGATTATAAAATATATTTGAGTTCATTCATATCAATATATGTGACTAAGCTTAACTTACGTATTAAAAGAAAAAGAACTTTCAATTTGGCTCACAAAGCAAGATTCAACTATATGCATGCATGAGACACATTTAAAACAAAATGATTCAGAAAGACTGTATAAAGGGATGGACAAAGGTATAACATGAAAAGAGAAACAATAAGAAAGCAGTGATGGTGATCCTAATATAGAACAAAGTAGAATTCATGCCAAAAAGCATTAAATTTGACAAAGAAGAACACTTTCAATGCTAAAAGCCACAATTCACAAGTAAAATATAACACTTATAAATATTTATGCAACAACACAGCAACTACTTTTATGATGCAAAAACTGCAGAGATATAAGTAAATATAGAAATACACTAGTAATATGAAACTTTAGTATACCACTCTCAATACAAGACAGATCCAGCAGATAAAAAATAAGTAAGGAGATAGAAGACCTAAATAACATTGTCAATAGAACTCCAAATCCTGATAAGAGAGAATATACCTTCTAACAAACCCATGGAACAGTCACAAAAATTGATTATAAATTAGATCACAAAATACCAATAAGTTCCATAAAGTAGAAATATTACAAACAACACTTAAACTCAAGATTAATAACAAAAACCAGAAAGCCCTTTCCACGTGAAAATTTTAATACCCTCTATTAAACGATTTTTAGGTGAAAGGAAGAATACAAACTGAAATTATACAATTTCTCAAAAACAATGACAGTGAAAACACTATATAACAGACTCTATAGAATACATTAAAGCAGCCATCAGAAAAATATACAGCACTAAACATTTTTATCAGTAAAAATTATAAAATGAAAATAAATTAATTTTCAAAAAACTAGAAAACAACAAAAGAAAGT
>NW_012150986.1:1382862-1401966 GCF_000956105.1 Propithecus coquereli
AAAATAAATTAATTTTCAAAAAACTAGAAAACAACAAAAGAAAGTGCAAAGAAGGAAATAATAAAAGTAGAAATTAATGAGAAAGAGAATAGAAAAACAGTAGATCTAATTAATAAATTAAAATCCTGGTTGTTTGAAAAAACATGACCAAGAAAAAGACAGAGAAAGTACAAATAAACAAAATAAGCAGTGACAGGAAAACTACCATTGAAACAAAAGAAATTTTAAAAATTATAAAAGACTAATTGGCAGACCTCTATGCAAGTAAATTTGAAAACCTAGATGACATGGACAACTTCCGAGAAGAATAAAGATTGCCAGAATTGATCCCATTAGAGTTAGTAAGCTTAAATATTCATAGACTGATTTCCATAGAAGAACCAGAAGTTATTAAGGAACCAGACCACTGAAAAGCACCAGGCCCAGATGGTTTCCCAGAGGAATTCTACTAAATCTTCTAAGTCCAGATACTCTCAATGCTCTATAAATTGTTTCAGAGCATTGAAAAGAAGTAAAACTTGCCTATTTCTTTTATGAAGTAAGTATAACATTGATACCTAAATCTGATAAAGATAGTCCATAAAAAATGAAGGAAGACTACAGACCAATATCATTCATGATTATTCATTTGCAAATACTAAGTTTGACATTAGCAAACAGAATATAATACCACATTAAGAAATTAATATACCATGACTAAGTGGGATTTATTCAGGAATGGAAAGTTGGTTCAATATTAGGAAGTCTAGTAGTATCATACAACATATTAATAGATCTAAGGGGGGAAATCCCATGGATGCTGGCAAAGCCTTAAACAAAATTCAATATCTATTTTTATAAAAAGACTTAACAAAATAGGAACTGAGTGACACTTCATTAACATGATAATATATATATATCTTAGTATAAAAGTATCTTACTTAATGGGGGAACACTAGAGACATTTCTACTAAAATCAGGCAAAAATGCTCACTGTCTTTCCTACTATTTAGTATTGCACTCTAAGTATTAATTGATGCAATTAGACAAGATAAATCAATTAGAGTCATAAGATTGGTAAAGAAGAAGTAAAACTATATCAATCTGATATGATAGTATACCAGGAAAAACCTCAAGAATCAATGATAAAACTAACTCAAGCAACAAAAGAATTCAGTGAGGTAGCAGGACATAAACACACAACAATCAATACTCTTCGTTTGCACAAATGATAGCCAAATAGAAAACCTAATGTTAGAGAAAACTCCATTTACAGCAATAACAAAGACAATTAAATACTTAGGAATTAATTTACCAGAAATGCATAAAACCTATATGAGAAAAACTTTGAAGCACTCCTTAAAGACACAAAATTAGACTTGCTCGAATGGAAATATATCTCCTGTTCTTGGATAGAATGATTCACCATTATAAACAAATTAGTTCTCTCTAAGTTAATTTATAAATTTAATACAGTCTCAATAAAAATACCAATAAGCTTTCTTTTATGGAGTTAGACCAACCGATAATGAAATTCTTATGGAAAATCAAATATACAAGAAGAGCCAGGAAAACACTGAATAAGGAAACCTATGAGGGGTGACTAGCCCTACCAGACATTAAAATGTCTTTAAAGCTCCTATAATTAGGAGTGTGGTACTAGCACGTGAATAGGCAAATATACCGGTAGAACAGAATACAAAGTCCAGAAATAGCCCAGAGTATATATGCAAACATATATGATAAAGGTGACATCACAAATCACTGAGGCAAAAGATGGAGTGTTTTTAATGATGCCAGAACAAGTGCGTAGCCAGTTGGAAAAAAAAAAATTTGATCAGAGTTTCTCAACCTTAGCACTATTGACATTTTGTGCTAGATGACTGTTTGCTGTGGGGACCATCCTGAACATTGTGCAATGTTTACCAGAATCCTTAGCCTCTACCCACTAGATGCCAGTAGCACCCCTTTCCCCCAAATTGTGACCAACCCAAAATGTCTCCAGACACTACCAATGTTTCCTGAGTGGACAAAATCACCCCTGGTTGAGAACCATTTAATTAGATTCATATCACCATACACAGTAGTAAACTCCAAATGGATCAGAGACCTAAACATAAAAAACAAAACCATACAAGTACAAAATATGGGTGAATTATTCTTTGACCTCAGTCTAGGAAAAGGCTTTCTAAATACAGAGGCAGTAAAAGAAAAGATTGATAAATTTAAACAGTAGATATTTTTGCATGCCCAAACACCATAAACAAAGTCAAAAGACAACCCAAAAACTGGGATAAAAAAATATATGTGCAGCAGAAAAGGGGCTAATATCACTAGTGGATAAATACCTCTTAAAAGTTGAGGGGCAAAGAAAAGAGCAAAAACCTTGAAGAAAAAAAATGGGAAAAAGATGTGAACGGACAATTCAGAAAAAATATAAAAAATGTTTCTTAAACTTAAGAACAATTGGTGTAACACACTCATAAGTAGAAATGTAAAAATCCTGAGATAAAATTTATCACCTATTAGATTAGCAAAAATTTAACAATATGACAATGTATCCTGTTAGGGAACTGGTGGGGAAACAGGCACTCTCATACATAGCTGGTGGAAATTCAAACTTGGTCCAGCCTAGGTGGAGGGGAATTTGGCAATATCTAACCAAACTACATACACACTTAACCTTTGCCCCAGCAATCCTACTAAAGACACACCTCCGATAATACAAAAGGCTTATTCATTGCAGCATTGTTTACAATTACAAGATGTTGGAAACAACCAAAATGGCTATATATAGGAGAGTGATGGCGTAAACTACAGGACAGCCACATGATGGAGTACTATGCAGCTGTGAAAGAATGAGGAAGATCTTTATGAACTAATAAGGAGTGATTTCCAGGACATACTCTAAGTGAAAAAGGCAAAGCCCAAAAGAGTGTCTATAGTGTGCCATCCTTCATGTTAGAACGAAGGGTGTACAGTCACACATGGCATATGACATTTCTGTCAATGACAGACTACATATACTATGGTGATGCCATAAGATTATAATACCATATTCTTACTATACCTTTTCTGTGTTTAAATATGTTTAGATACACAAATACTTACCATTGTGTTACAATTGCCTACAGTATTCAGTACAGTAACATGCTGTACAGGTGTGTAGCCAAGGAGCAATAGGCTGTACCATACAGCCTAGGGGTGTAGTAGGCTCTACCATCCAGGTTTGTGCAAGTACCTTCGAGGATGTTTGCACAATGATGCACTTCTCAGAATGTATCCCCATCACAAGCGATCCATGACTATATAAGAAAATACACAAGTATCTGCTTATTTGCATAAAAGAGTCAATTCTGCTATAACACAACATATGCATCCCTAAAAATCTCCGTGCTGTGCAAAACTGCATAATACAAACCAAAGGGCTTACGGGGAAAATGGAGTTAAAGGCACAATGCTCAAAAACATCTTCCATCACACACACACACACACACACACACACACACACACACAAATAGGAACCTAATAAAAAACAGTAGCACAGTTTTACACATAATAAATGTTTAAGAAATACATAAATACTACAAGAAATTGGCACTTGACCTAGAAAAAGCCCCGAAGTTGGCTGTGGAGTGGGAACTGGGAGGGCCTCAGTGTGTGAGTTTCTGGGAAGGGCTGGAAGGAGGGTTATCTGAAATCGGAGGGAAGGTTGTCACACCAGGAGTGGATGGGCTCGTCCCACACGGGGGGAACTGAGGTAGCCAGTAGATGTTTGAGGCGTGAGTGTGTTTTGTATACTCTCACACAGCTGAGTTCAGCTGGGTGCAGTTGCTGTGTTTGCCTCGAGTTTCTCACATATGAAATCATACATAAGCAAACATGAAAGTCGCGTTATGCTCAAATCATTCTCCTGAGATAGCAATCACATGGGAACAAACTCGACTTTCCAAAACAAGCATTATAGCAAAACTGACTATACAGGAAGGATAAAGCAGAAACGAACGAGATCGGTTTACCTGCGGCAGGCGGGTGGGAGTGGGTTAGAGAGAATAGGGGAGTGGGAAGGAGGGAGAGGGGCCCAGGCACTGGCGTTTCTCTGAGGATATTTTTGCATAGCTCGGACCTTTAGAGCCCAGGTACTGTTTCACATATCCCCACCTACGGAAATAATTAAGAGCAACCAGAATGTGAGGAGGACCGCGAGTGAAAAGAAAACAGTACCAGATAAATCTAACTGTATCACAAATAAGTAACAACCACCCTGAGAGAGGTGGGGAAGAAAATAGCAAACCTTACTATAATAACTTCAGAAAACAGTATTTTTGTTTTGTTTTGTTTTAAGCACATATATTTATTAATGGATCGATGAATATAATTTTAAAGGGAACAATAAGGCACAACTGTGGTTTTGCTACACAGCCAAAAGGGGGAAAGCCATATACACTTAGGAACTTTAAATATGCAAGTCCAGCAGCCTCTGAGGACCTAACAAATAACTATCAGAAAATTCTTCCCTTTTATGCAATTCCTATATCGTATCACTTGATCACAAAGTCAGAATGATACTTTAAAAAGAATTCCTCATTCATCTATACTGAGTCATCCCACCTGGCCACTCCCCAGTTCCCCACCTCTTCCCCATCCTTTGAAGTGGTATTCTTTAGCCATTCCCTTCCTAAAGAACTGTGTGTACATTTTCCTCCCTGAGAGGGAAGGAAGGAAGCAATGAGTCAGAGAAAGTCAGCCAAGGGCAGATTTATGAATGAAGAGACGTACATAGAAAGACGTTCGGATGACAACAGCCTGATTCAATAGGTCTAAACTAAGCTGACTCTGGCAAAGAAGCTGCTCTGGCTTGCTCAAAGGCCTGTCATTCTACTTCAGGTTGTGCCATCAATGACAGATTTCACGTCGCTAAGGGATTAACAGTGGTCTACACAGGGAGCTAGGAAGCCACTGTCACCAGGCAGCTAATGCCACAATACATTCGATGCTTTGGACCTCCATTAGGAGCTGACTATTGCTTTCAGCATCATCATTTGCCAAGTATAAAAACCTTCAAGATACTGAGGACAATCTTTAAATCTTGGACAGGATCAATTAGGCATTTACTTAACAGTAATCTCTCTGCTTGGAACTGTGAAGCGGAAAGCAATCCAGTGGACATAACATGGAGGCACAAATGATGGTGTGGAGGTGCAAATGCCGGAGGCTTAATAGGGTGCCCTATCTCTAGAGATTCCTTTTTGGTGTAGTAGAGAGAGAAGAACTTGATGTTAGTTTCAAATAGAAGACTGCAGAACTGGCGATGTCTATTACACTTCCTACTTAACTTGCCTGTTTGGTCTTTGAAGAAGGGAGATGGATCTTAGAGATGGGCTACAAATAGCTGGTGGCTTATAACTGGACCTGCTGTTCCGACGTGGTATTTTTCTTGAAGTAAATCAGCACAGTGCCTGGCATGTGGAATGATACAGCTATTGACCAGAGCAAATTCTTTTCCTCTCATACCCATTTTCAAGGATCAACAGAAGCAGTTTGCTTTTGAGACCATATCAGCTCTCTTCTCTGCCACAACATAAGCTTTAGAGATCATTATCATCTTGACAGCCCTCATCGCACTGGTTCATGGTTTCCTGATTGGACTCAGGAACAGGAAGTAACAAGGACTTTTGATGCCTTAGTCACAAGCAAGCCAGAGGGTGAAAGCCTGGTACCATGTGCTTTATCAGTCAGGGCCCAGTCAGGAGAACAGAAACCACACCAGCTATTGTAACAGAGAGGATTGAATACAGGGATGTTATTATTATACTGACAGGGCAAATGGGACACTGAAGTGACACTGAGATAGTAACAGCAGCAAGTGGCTAACACTCCCAAGGCAGGGGGAACAGAAGGCAGAGCTTGGAGTTATTGGAAAAGCTCTGCAGTGCTAGAACCCAGAACTCTGGAGACAGGCCATGGCCTGGCTGGTGCTGGGGCCTCAGGAGCTCTGAAGCTCAGAAGCCCATAAGGAGCTGGGACCCAGACCTCTAAGTAGGGGGTGCTGCTTGGCAGGTGCTGATGCATCAAGAACTCAGAAGAAGGATCACACAGAGCTGGGATCTAGACCTCTGAGAAAGGGGCACTGGACAACAGGGTCTGACTAGTAACTCTTAGGGGGCAGATGAAGCTGGGAGTGTGGAAACAAATGAGCACTGAAACCAACTACCACGGCTGGCGCAAAGGACCACTGCTGGGATGATGTTAACAGGAACAGTGAGTGCCAAGAAGTCCCTTCTTCCTCTTCCAGCCTTCTGGTCTCCCTCTTGCACCCCCACAAGCAGAGCCTAACAGGGAGCAGCTGGCAAGGAAAAAATGTTTGCACAGTCCCGGCACCAAAAAGCAGACTACAAAAGAAAAGGTTCAGAGCTAAGAGACAATAGCTTAATAACTGGCATGATAGCTAATGAAAGCATTAGCCAACGAGTCTGGTTCATATTAAATAT
Source organism: Propithecus coquereli (assembly GCF_000956105.1). Taxonomy (NCBI): domain Eukaryota; kingdom Metazoa; phylum Chordata; class Mammalia; order Primates; family Indriidae; genus Propithecus; species Propithecus coquereli. Next base: position 1,389,333 of record NW_012150986.1, read on the forward strand.
TGTGAGAAATCAAGAAAAGTCCTTGTTGCGGAGTTGAGTTTTGGAATTCTTTCTTTTTCTTTTAAATATTAGCCTGGCTGTGGAACAGTCAATAAAATTACTTGCCTGTACACGTCATTATGGAATATTCTCAGGTTGACATTCTCTTGCATGCCTGAGACTTTTTCAGTGTTCAAAATATAGGCAGACAATGGAATACTACTTACAATAAAAAGGAATGAATTATTGATACACACAACAACCTGGATGGATCTCAAAGGCATTATTCTGGGTGAAAGAAGCCAGTCTCAAAAGGTTACCTAGTGTATAATTTCATGCATGTGACATTTTCAAAAAGACAAAACCATAGTGATGGAGAGCAGATTAGTGGTTACAAGGGGTTGGGGATGAGGGGAGGCAGTGACTATAAATGGATAGCATGGGGGAGTTTTGGGGAGTAACAGAACAGTTCTGTATCCTGACTGTGGTAGTGGTTACACGAGTCTATACATGTGATAACATTAATAGAGCTGTACTCAAAAAAAAAAAAAAAGTTAAAACAATAAAGGCAGAATATGCATGGCTTGTGGTCTTACCTTTTTAACTTTTTAAAAATTTGCTACAGTGAGGTCAAGTATGACCCTGTTGAGCTTTTGTTACTTCTGGCCTGAGTTACCAGTGCAAAGGTTCACTTGGACTGGGACGGACTATGCAACATCTCTTCAGTGACCACGCGCCCAGCTGAGGGTGGTAGAGGAATGCTCCCCTCACTTCTGGGCTATTCTGTTGACTCACATTGCCAGTTCCTCTAATTTGGGTGAGGGTATTTGTGCTGTTTGTAGCAGTTCAAAGACTCTTTCTTTCCCTGCACTTCAAAGCCTGGCCTGCCTTTCCCTCCTTCATGTCTTTTACTTGGTGCTAGCAACCTTTGAGGGTTGATGGAGCTGAGTGGCCCTTGGCAGTGGCTCCACTAATTGGCAAAGCTGGCCACAGGGGATGAATAAGATCCTCACTGGCATCAGCATCACAGTGATCATGGTCCAGTGGGCCCTGTTTTATGTTCTTCTTGACACTATAGAGCAATTCCTTGGAATAAATGACCGTGCTGACCAATCAGCAGGAAGTGTTGTCCATCCTGGGCTCCCCGCGACCTTCTTTTCCATTCATGTGGGGACTACTTTCCACAAAGGCCTAAAAATAAAATTTTGTTATGCTCTGCATGTTTAAAATGCTTCATTAATAGGATGTGATTAAACAGTGTTCCTGAATTTTAAAATACATAGTTATTTTGCATTCCATTACCCTAAGAATTTTTGTTCTGTTCCAGCTGAGATCAAAAGGAGAGAGAGATGCTTTGCAGTTACACGCTGTCTTGCAGAAAGCCTCTCTTTAGATGAAAACTACGCCACTGTCATTGCCATTTAAGCTTTGCTCGCTAGGGGTGGATCTCACACCCAAAACATCTACCAAGAGGATGGGATTCATAAATGAAGGAGCACGTACTCTTTTGCGTCTGACCTCTTTTGCTCCACGTACTTTTTTGAGATTGATATTATGTGTTCTTTTTTATTACCATGTAGTATTCCATTGTGTGAATACAGTATTCCACAATCTGTTTATCCACTCTGCTGTTGGTAGATCTTTGGCTTGTTTCTAGTTGTGAGGTTTGTTTATTTTTGGCTTTTATTAATAAACCTGCTATAAATATTTTTATGCTAGGCTTTTTGTGGACATACTCATTTTTATTAACTCCATATACCTAAGAGGGAATAAAAGGGTAGACATGTATTTAAGTTTATTAGATACTGCCAAATAGTCTCCAAAGCTACACCATTTTATACTCCCACCAGCAATTTATGGGCGTTCCAGTTGCTCCACGTCTTTGCCAATACTAGGTATCTTTTAATCTTTGTAATCTTAGCCCCACTAGTATACAGTAGTATACCACTATGGCTTTCATTTGAATTTTTCTGGTGAGTAATGATGTTGAGCACCTTTGTATATACACATTGGCCTTTTGTACATTTTCTTTTGTAAAGTGTCTCTTGGGAGAGTTGAGGAGGTGGTAGTGGCTATATCTGTCAGGGAAAGGAAGTAAAAGTATGATTTGGAAAAGCAGACTTATGAATGATAAGGGGATTTTCCCCAGGCCTGAATATATATGTTTTTTGGTGTTTAAAATAGATATTAATGTATTAATATAAAACGATTAAAAGAAGAACTCAGTAGGCACCTGTTCCCAAATATCTCCCTCCCCAGCCCACAACCATCGTCCAGAATTCTGCTGCCATGATTTATTCCCTTGGGTTTTTTGCAAGGAGTTCTCAACACCTTAATAAGGGTGCATTTGTGGGCTTCTTTCTAGCCTCACGGCTGGCTAGGAGTGTAGCGTAAAGGGTTTGGGCACTTGGGCTTGGGGATGGCATGCCAGGCAGGGGTGCTGCATTTAGGCCCTTTGGGAAGGACGAAGGCCCTGACTGCTGGGGAGAGAGTGGTGATAAAGGACAAATCTGGGAAGGGAAGAAGGCTTAAGACAGAGAAAGCACAGGATGCCCCCTAAACTTCTACCTGCCTCACCATTCTGTTCTCCACACCTTAATAAGGGTGCAGAGAGTAGTACTACTCAGCTTTAAATAACAAGCAAGCAAGCCCCGTGGTAGAGTGACAATAAGAGCCCACATCACCCCACTAGAAACCCAGGGCAGCTTGCAATGGACATCTTCACTCTAAGGTTTTATTCTTGTATTCAAATATAACACAACATCCAGCCTCTAGTAACTATTTCTCAGGTTTAAGACAGCATGATAGCAATAAATCAGCTCTGAAAGTCGACTTCTCCAAGTGCCATGTGGTATCAGTTAGATCACAAACCAAAGCCAATTTTTCAAAACATTTCCTGCTGGAATACCCACAACATTTTAACAGATGTCTTTTGGAAAGTTTTGAAGCAAAATAAGCCCCCATCAGCATATAAAATAAAACCCAAAAGAAAGTAGAATATGGAGTGGAAGGATTATTTTTTCTTCTGGCAGTAATAGAAAGATGGGGGGAAATCTTGAAATCTTTGGAGAAATGCTTATTCGTAGCCTCAAAAGTATAGACATGAACTTTTCTCACACACACAAGAAAGATTAGAGTTTGAAAAATATTCTTTCATTATTTACCAAAGAAATTTCTTTGCCTGCTCTTGAGTATGATGTTTGTTATTTCTTGTTCTGAACACTGGTCAGAAGTATAACACTGGCTTTTGTTGAAGCAATCTCATGAGAAGCTGGGAAAACGATTTGAGAGTTTCACTGATGAGGCCTCGGTGACAGAAATTGAGTGAAAACATGAAAGAAGCTTCTTTTATCAGGGACAAGATGGGCATGGCTGGTAATAGCTGATTCTAAAATGTTGCAAGCTGGAGCCTGAGGACTCTCAAAATCAGTACTAGGAGCGCCAGAATGAATGGGAGCCTCAAAAAAGGAGGGAGAAATTTTTCTGTTTTACATTTTTCTACAATGTTTTATTATGAAAAATATCAAAAGTACAGAGAAGTTGAAAACATTGCCAAATGAACACATATATAGCCATGAGGGAGAAATTATTTTTATTTTTAATTTGACAATTTGTTTCCACTGGGGCTGATTTTGACCCTCAGCAAAGAAATACTCTTTTTTTTTTTTTTGAGACAGAGTCTCACTGTGTTGCCCGGGGTAGAGAGCCGTGGCGTCAGCCTAGCTCACAGCAACCTCAAACTCCTGGGCTCAAGCGATCCTACTGCCTCAGCCTCCCAAGTACCTGGGACTACAGGCATGCGCCACCATGCCCGGCTAATTTTTTCTATATATTTTTAGTTGTCTGATTAATTTCTTTCTATTTTTAGTAGAGACGGGGTCTCGCTCTTGCTCAGGCTGGTTTCGAACTCCTGAGCTCAAACAATCCGCCCGCCTCGGCCTCCCAGAGTGCTAGGATTACAGGCGTGAGCCACCACGCCCGGCCAAGAAATACTCTTGAATGAATGAATGAGTGATATCCTAACAATCCTTCTAACACACTTATTCTGGCCATTCCTGTACTGAGTGATGATTGCAAAATCAGGAGTCCCTGTGGGTCGCTTCTATTATGTGTTGTTCTGGATGCTTCTTGCTCAGGCCGTCTTACCTCCTCTTATGCTTTGTTATCTTTGACTTTGTACTGGATGTTGTACTGAAAAATTATATGTGGGTGGAAATATTTATTTCTCTAGGAGAGGATTTTTATTTGTTTATGCCAGGCACATGGGGGTGCCAGCAGTACAACAAATATTTATTGAGGCAATAAGAGTAGAGTTATGAACAAGAAATGGTTAGTCTTTCTCTGAATAAGCAATAGGATTCCTTTAAAGAGATCTGTTAAAGAATAATTTAGTTCATGCAAGTTTGATCAGCACCCAGCTTTTCCTAACCTTATTCATCAGCACCCATTAAGGAGTGGCATGCCGGACCATGCAGAGATGCCCTGAGGTAGCAGTCCTCTTGCAGTTTTATTTCTTAGATCATTTAGAAAAAAATATCCTATGAACTGGTTATTACATTCATCATCTAAAAATCTAATTAGAAATAATCAGAACAATTTTACTTCCTTTGACCAAACACCCAGGAAAAAGGACACTTTAAACACTATACTAAGGCAGATAGTAATTCATGGCAGAAATAAAACCATAGCCCTTTTAATATTATAAACTTAAATACTCAATCTATAGACCATCTTCAGGGGCTCTAGCACTTGTGTCTAGATGGAAGAACCAAACAATACAATCCTTCCACACCCAAGTTCAAGAGTACCTAGTTTCAGCCCTCACAAGCTGGAGGTTGGAGCTACTATCAAAATAGTATAGAGGCCTATTCACTGAGCAGGAATCTTCTGTGGAGTATAACCCAGGGAGACCTTGACTTTATCATGGTGACCAAAACTGAACAGTCTGCATTCTCTCTGGACTTGCCATCCTTAGTCATTGCCACGTGTTACTTTGTGCTTGTTTAATGGGGTGGATAGGTTTCTTGAACAGATGAAAAATAAAATCCACTCCTTGGCCAGGCCTGGTGCCTCACTCCTGTAATCCTAGCACTTTGGGAGGCTGAGGCAGGAAGAACACTTGAGGCCAGGAGTTCAAGACCAGCCTTGGCAATAGCGATACCCTGTTTCTACAAAAAAATAAATAAAAATTAGCCGGGCATGGTGGCACATGCCTGTAGTCCCAGCTACTCGAGAGGCTGAGGCAGGGGGATGGCTTGGGCCCAGCAGTTTGAGGTTGCAGTGAGCTATGATGATGCCACTGCACTCCAGCCTGGGCAACAGAGAGAGATTCTGAAACCAAAATAACATCAAATCCACTCCTCACACCTCACTCCTGGAAAGAATATTGAACAGGAGAGCTAACTTAGGAGATTTAAGACAAACTAGCAAAATTTATAAATTTATACTAATATCATTAATATGTTTTCTGACCTGCAGTTTCTGGCTATGTAGTTTTTTGAAAATCCTTTCATGAGACACCAAAGCCTTTGGTTTCTCTGAAGCAGGCTCCCTTTCCAAGTAGGCTTTGCTTGAAGGCTTCTTTTTTCCTACTTCCATGAGTTTCCTCTCTACTTTACACACCCCAGTGTCTTGAGACCTCCACATCATTATCTGTGACTGACTCTTAGCAGACAGCCAGGTTAGTGTCTGAAGTCAGGCCACATATACCACATCTATCAAAATGGTCACTTTCAGTGAGGAAGCCATAGACCCTACAAAATCATTAGTCTTATTAATAGATAAGTTCTAGATAAAAGTTGACTGAGCCTGAGGAGATGAAATTTGCTCTGCTTAAAAGTTAATGAGAAACCTGTCAGTTAAAACTTTGAAACTTAGAATAAAATTAGACCTTGAAAGTTCCCCACGCAAAAGCACGTCTGCCATAGGCTTAAGAATAACTAGGCCCAGCATCCATCCATACTGAGCCTCTGATGGAACCAAGGGTTGCTGGTGGTTTCCTCTATTTGTTTTCACTTATTTGCACTAAGATGATAAGTCCCTGGGATTCTGTGGTATCTGTTTCCTCCTGAGATCTTGAGCATGCACTTACTTTATTTGGTTTCCCATCACTGTTGAAACACAAGGGCTGGTATTATCCAAGTGCACAAGTACTTTGTTGAGCTCTTACAATGGGGGAGGCACTTTGCTGGCATCATGGAAGACTGAAAGGAAAAGTAAATATGGCTCCTAACCTCTAGGAATTCACAACCTCATAGATGACAAAGACATATTCAGGGATAATTCATGTTACTTTAAAGCCATGCTGTAGGGTAAGAGCTATAATAGAGGTGTAACTGAATCCAAAGCTGCTATGATTTAGAGTTTAAAAGAGTTTCAATGTCCTTCTCAGTAGATCCTGAAAGGGAATTGTGGTTACCAGGTTATTCTCCAAACAGATCTGGCTGCATAATTTGTAAGGCCCAGTACAAAATGAAAATGCAGAGCTCCTTACTCAAAAATTAAGAATTTGAAGACAATGACAGCATAACATGAAACCAAGTGTGGGGGCCTTCTGAGTGTGGAGGCCTTGTGGGACTATACAGGTCACACACTCACAAAACTGGCCCTGTCTCCAAATGTAGTCTATGAATACAAGGAAGAAAATTCTGAGCAGTCTAGAGGAAAAAATTATACGTAGAACCTTTTCTTCCAAGTAGTTCCCAGGAAAATAAAATCACTCTAAGTGTTAGGTCTGGTGGAGGGTAAACAGGTGGCAAGGGAGTGGCTAAGGGCAGAGAGCAGGAACCAAATTATAGCTAGGAACCAAACTGCAGCTAGGAACTGTTTCCTGGTGGGAACATACATAGTAAAAAGTTCCTAGTAACGTTTAACTGACTTAGAGCTCATTACCATCTAATTAGCATAACATGGGTGGAGCTTCATGGAGAATCCTGGAAAAGACGCATGCGCAGGAAGGGAAACTGTTATATAACCTATCCTGTTGTGTAACCCGTCACGCGAGCTGTTCTATAACAACCTGTCAATCACCCCCAAAGGCGGGAAATGGCAACCAGTCCTGCCAGTGGAAAGGCAGGACAAACTAGTGGGCTTATAAAAGGCAACGTGTTCAGCGTCTGGTGTCTTTCTCCACTCCTGGAGACTGAACCGTTCCACTCTGTCTGGCATGTATTTTCCCTTTGTGTAGCTTCCTTTACTTTCATTCTTTCTTTTATGTGATAAACTGTAGTCAGTTGCTCTGTGTCTGTGATCACTCTGTCATCTGTTCGACTCGGTACCAGTACTCATTCTTGACACTAGGAACTGGGAGACCAAGGAACATCCACACAGATGAACCTAACATAAGGAAAGTAGTCTTTCTCAAATTAGCAAATGGAGTTGGGATCTAAATGATAATAAAGTTATTTGTGAAGACATTTTTACAGATACTTCCCAGCTACAAGGTAAGGATAATAATAATAGTAATAGTTGTTGTAGTAGCTGACACTAACATAAAGACCTTATTAAGTACCAGGATTCTTCTAAGTATATTACATATATTACTCATTTAATCCTCAACATAGCTCTGGAAGGTAGATGCTATTATTCCCCTATCTTACTATAGATGAGGAAACTGATCTTAAGAGGTTGAGGAATTGCCCCTGGCCACACTAAAAACAAGCGGTGGAGCCAGGATTTGAACTCAGTCTAGCTCCAGAGTCTGTGATCTTAACGTCTATGTATGCTACCTCTCAAAAAATAAAGACAAGGAAGGAAGGAAGGAAGGAAGGAACAGAGCTGTCCCAGTATATTCATTCATTACTATCATAGATTTGGCTTAACCAGGGTACACTGTGTGTTGTGTGCACGTTTTTAATTTTTTCTTTTTTTGCATTTCATGTTCATAGTTTAACAGCACCCGTTCGCCCTCCCCCACTGAGTGTTGCCACATGACCCCATGGAGTAGAAAGGTATTGGTTCTGAGAACATTCCTTCACAGCCCTATCCTGCTCTCTCTAGACACTTCCTTTCTTAGCTCTTTTAACTTTATTGCAAACTCTCGTTTCTAACTAACAGCTTTTCTTTTAAATCAATTTAAAGAGTGGTATTTTCCTAACTTGAATTAAAGAAAATATAAATTAGGCGGCCATACGCTTGGCTTTTTTCCCACGTGCTCCCTGCCCCACCACCTGCTGCAGTGGAGGCTCTGTTCAGCACAGGCATCACCTAACGCTGCTCTCGGACTTTGTAGTCCAGAGGAAAGAAATTGCAACTTGCCCTGTATTTATCAGAACTGTAAAGGTTCAGCTTCTCAAATCAAAAAGGAGAATAGGAAAAAGGATTCTCTGGCAGCCAATTGTCCCTGTCACCATTAAATAAAAAGTGCTTTTGGCTGCTGGTCGGAGCCTGTAGTCAGGTCACTATCCTTTCCTTGTTTCCCAGTCCATTGTTATTCAAGGAAGGAATCGCCTACAAAATGAGGCCTCTGGTGGTGAGGGTTTCTCTCTCTCTTTCTCTCTCCCTCTCTCTCTCTCTCCCTCTCTCTCTCTCTCTTTCTCTCTTTGCATGCACCAAACTTTTTTTTTCTTTTTGGAAGTTACCTAGGAAACAAAGTCTTTTGTGCTCTAACTTTATTTGAGCTATTCGCTTCGCTGGGAATCTGCACAAAAGCTGAAGAGAGAAAGAAGGTTGCAATATTTTACTAAAACGTTCATGGCGAACACATTTTTCCCAAGGGGGGTAATCATATCCTGTTGGGTGTGTTGGGGGGCTTTGCAGAAACCTCTGACGAGGTAAGTAAATGCTGGGGTTAGTTTAAACAAGTAGCTCTAAAATCTGCTCTTTAAGGGGACTTGAGAACAGTTCATTTGACAATAGGTGAAATCTTCCGAGTCAATAGGGCATGATGTTTCCAAATGTGAGGACAGAAATTTTTTTTAAATGATCCTAATTTTAGGATAGACTATTATTAAAATCTCATTGGAATAAGAAGAAAACATATTTATTTTATACAGATACCCACCTTCCTCCAAATTGTGTAAAGAAATAAAACTACGTTCAGTGGTGGAAACTGGGTCTTTCAATAATCTGGTTTAGAAACCCAACACTGAAATCAAAACTGGGATGGAGCCTTTTTAATATCCAAACCCTGAAATACAAGTTAGGCAATCTGAATATTTATCAAAGGTTTAGATGGAGAATTTTCAAATGTCATAGAAATCAAAGCTTCTAACTACACAGCTGCAGGAAGAGTTCCTCATCACAAAGCTAAAAGAAAATAAACTAGGACTGTTTTATCCTTCCACATCTGAAAAAGAAACCCACTTGAATCTTTCCTCCCAGTAACAGCATTTGTATTTCCACTATAGTTGGTAGGGGGAAATTCTTTACTTTTGCTTTTCCACGTGCATACAGAGTTTTTAAAATGTATTCGCAAATGCTGTAGTCCTAGAGTGAAATTAACTCCTTGTGCTTTAATGTGGCCTCTCGGTAGGTTGCCTTGTTCTTCAGGTGATGTGTTCTGGAATGTTGCCTGACCCCAGGTTTTCTGGCACTTTTTCTGAACCTTTTCATAGGCATCTAACGTCTCACCTTCCTTTGATCCTAGTCATCTAGAGCTCTCAAAACTTTTGATAGGAATTTACAGCAAGATAGCTTGAAAGTGCATCTACCTTTCACTGGATTAAAACTCACAGTTTTCTTCAGTTACAGTTTGGGGATTTCTGGCTATCTTGTCTCTCTTCTTAGTTCCGTTTAACCTGAAAAGCATGGTATTTAGCCCACTTTTTTCCTTTTGTGTCGCTTGACTATTGAAATAATACTTCCAATTAGTTGTGCTTACTAACTACTTGTAAGAATTCTTCTTTTGTCCTAAAAGCTTATTTCTGACCTCACTTTTTTGTATCTAAACTATGAAATTCCTTATATGTGTGTTTATATATAAACTATGATGGCTGAATCTGATTGTACTTCGTTTGCAGTCCCATCCCCCAGAGGATGAAGATGCAGATGTCATGTTAGGGCAGAGGCCGAAAAACCCAATACACAATATCCCCTCTACACTGGACAAGCAGACCAACTGGAGCAAAGCACTACCTCTCCCGACGCCAGAGGAGAAGATGAAACAAGATGCCCAAGTGATTTCTTCTTGCATTATTCCCATCAACGTCACTGGTATCGTTCTGTTTTTTTCTTAGGGGCAGTCGGGTCAGAATATTCTGTGTATTAAATATGTTCAAAACCTATGCTGCTAAGAAAACCATTTTGTAAACAAGTAATACTTTTTTCATCAAAATGCAACCCAGAAGATGTTCAATATGCTTTTGTCAGGTTTTGAACATCAATTTGCATGTTTTCTGCTGGGCCACTTGTTATGTAAATGATGGACAGTTTCTTTTTGAAAAAAAATCACCAAATAGCTCTTTGGCCATAGCTGACTGAAATAATGGAGAAGGCGGCAGTGATTAATCATATGATAATGATGTGTGGCACTGCAAGAAAGAAAAAAGCAACCCCAGGCTTCTCAAACTGCAAGTAATGGTCCTGTAGACCAACTAGGAAATCTGTTTTCATACTCCCTTGGATGAAGGTAGGCTTTTTTAAAAAAGATGGTTTAGACTTCTGTATTGAATTGGGGGATTTGTGACCCAAAAATATATGGATACATAGATGAAGGCTGAATTCTATTTTAAAACCAGCAAGCCTGTCTCTTTTTCATTCTCTTCTTTCCTCCTCCTGTGTATTGAGAGTTTGAATATTAGTCTAGATAGAATGGAAACCTAGCCAGACTTTTCTTCAAAATTTATTGGCAGCAATTGTAAATTCCAGAATTGAATCTGGTAATCTTAGTTGTAAGTAAAATAATGTTATGAAATATTCTAACTTTCAAAGACAGAAATTAAATGGTCTATGCATTGGGCTTTCTTTAGACATTTCTAATAGTTACATTTTAAATTATTTGTATATTGAAAATTTCAAAATAGCCATGTTATAACTGATTTTCATCTTGGTACCATGTGACTAAAGATTGCGTGCTCGAGACATGGTTATTATTAACCTTACTCAGAATTCTTGCATGTAAAGTGGGGAGCAAATGGACTAGGTATCTGGGACAGATATTATTTCCTTCCTGAGAAGAAGGAGTTCTAGTTGACTGGCCAGTCATGAGCTGGGAGTAAATTTTCCTGATGACCTATTCAACTTGTAAGATAAATAATTCTAAAGATGTGCCCTTATTTGACCTCCATAATCTAAATAGGCTGTATTAGGGGAGTTCAGCTGCCAAAATGGATAATTTTGGCACCCTTTTAAACTAATTTTCAGTTCTGGAAACATCTGGTTATTAGCAGCACCTGCTTTCTTCATGGCACTGTAAGTAAGATCTTGTTTTCAAATTTAGTACAGTGATTATGGGCCATCGTCTTGTGATTAAGGAAAAGGGAAGATTTTTCCTTCTGTTTTATTTCAGGAACTCTCAGACTAAAACATAGACTGGATGTTGATTTCATGAGCTTTAGTGAGAACACTGTTAGTGACGTCCATGTAACACACGATATCTGTGTCTATATACCATGTGTTCTGTAATTATTAAGATTAGAATCAAGGATTTTAATTTTTGGTTGGGATTAAGAAAGAAAAATTCCATTAGTATGAATCCTCTGATAATACTTTAATTATTCATCAGGTGATATCTCATACAGATTTTGCAAAGTGAATTCTAGAAACTGGCATTGTGATGCTAAGCAGAACTCAACTGCTTCATTATACAGCTGAACCCAAGACTTAACATGCCATCCGGCCCCATGCTTAACCATCAGGATAAATGACGAGGTGACCAAATTCCAAAACACAGCATTATGGCTTTCTGAGGCCAAGCTCACTCTGAAAAATCCGTGGTACATGCCTGTGCCAGACAAGAGTTTGAGTTCCTCACCTCCCCTCTTGTCGCTCTAGTTTTAACTGGACTGCATGTAGTGTCAATAATGTAATTATGGAGAGAGAGACTAACAAGCATCATGGTTCGCTCCCTGTGTTTACAAAAACAAATACATGGTATGAGGCCTGGGAATTCCAGCTTTACAGGTGGTACAAAAAATGGATCCATTTAAGAGCTGAACTGGGAACTGCCCTGTATGTTTACTTTTTATTGATAAGACACCTGGTGCTAAACCAAAAAGGATCCAGTTTAGTCAGTAGAAGAAAGCAGACAGAGTTATGTGATGATTAACACATTAACTGCCATGTGAGTTGTATTTAACTTACACTAGTTTTGAGCCTGGGGCCTCACGAAGCATATGAAACTCACATGTCTCTTTACCTTGGGAGCCACGTGGTACACAGGCAACTCACACTGCCATGCTGTAGCATACCTGTGATGTGATGGGTGGCCCCCTTGGCAAAACCCTGCAGTTGGTTTGTGAAAATCTTGATGTTCTTATTATTACAATTAATATTGACAATTTCATTGCATATAACTCATGCACAGAAAACAATTAAAAAACATATTTTTCATTAAATTAGAAAGGATCATTTTGTTTCTGAAGTTTTTATTCTATTTTCCAGATAAAACAACATGAACACCAACGAAAATCTTACTTACTGATGTTCTTATTGTTACAATTAATGTTGACAAATTAATTCTAAAAACAATTCTAAATGAATACAAGTCAATCAACTT
>NW_012150986.1:1402016-1429004 GCF_000956105.1 Propithecus coquereli
AACACCATGGCCCCAAGGAAAAATTTTTTTTTCTAATATGGCAGTCAATGTGTTAAGAAAAAAACAAATCCCTAAGCTGCTGAGTTTCTTCACAGCAAATGTGTGTGAGTGTGTGTGCACGCACACTCCTAGAGGGGAAGGTTTGGGCACAGGAGGTAGACAGGGAAAAAAAAACTCACAAAGACGCTTTTAATGAAGAAATGGGTCAGGATATGTTAGCTGAACTAATTCAGGTTAACATCTTGGCTACTGATTTACTTACTATGCAAAGGTATCAGCTTCAGAGAGCCCAGAAATAGACCAGTAAATAGTAGTAACTAAAGGTTATAAATCCTTAAGGAGCCATTTCTATGCGAGAGTGATTTCTTGATGTCTTTTTCTCTTCTCTTTCTTTTGATTGTCCTTCTTTGCTTGCTACTTTTGGCAGTGCAAGCTGTTGTGAAGAGCTGCATTTAGAAGTAAAGTTTAATGTACTGCAGCGTAATTTAAATAAGAGCTGAATAAGCGCTCCCTTATATTTGTTCACAGGCTTAATACAAACTCTTCCCTTACTTCCAATCAATAAATATCACTGTGTTCCAAGCAGATGAAAATTTGTTTGCAATTTCTAAAGGCTAATGAGACCTACTTGTGGTTTGCAGGAGTTGGTTTTGACAGAGAGGCTAGTATACGCTGCTCTCTTGTTCATTCACAATCCGTACTACAGAGAAGACGAAAATTGAGGAGGAGGAAAACCATCTCGGGTATCCCCAGAAGAGTTCAACAAGAAATAGGTGTGGTATAAATGTGTTAATGGTTAACATTCTGTCTAATGCAGATTATAAAGAGATGAAATGGAAGCCAGCCTTCAACCACTTCCTTAAAAACATTAAATGTTTTAACTTGCACAGGTTTTAAAATGATGTCTATTTGTTTTCTATTCAGCAAGCCAGGTGGTATTACTTTTTAACTCTCCATTCTTTACTATGAATGTTGGACTTGATAGATTTAGGCATATACATTCGGGTCTTATGGCTGAAATGTAATATTTTGCTAATTTTTAAAAGTTCTATTAAGGTGGAAATTGTGAATGAAAAGTAGCAGGATTCAATGAAAGATTTTTTTTTCCTGGTTAATCGTAACTTCATTTGAAGAGAGACATACTTTTATGGCATTACTTATTTTAAAAGTTAGATTTCAACCATACATAATTAAATATTGAATATTGATGACATTTTTTTCTATTTTTTCTGTTCAATGTGTTTAGAATATCTCTGCCTATATTTTTTTAAAATTATTATTATGGTAGTATCTCTTATAAATAAGATTTTTATTTCTTATAATGAAGTCTATGATTTTTATTTCATTATGTTTATATTACAAAAAAAAATGAAGAGTAGTGGCCAAGAAGATAAAACATACTTTAGTTTTAAAAAGTAGTCATTTATTGCAGCAAATTAATGTGATGGTGAAGACAGAGATCATTCACAAAAGATATAAAAGCATTGTGTGTATGTGTGTGTGTGTGTGTGTGTGTGTGTGTGTGTAGACAAAGTGAGGGAGAGGGAGAGAGCGAAAGAGAGAGAGAGAGATTTTAACTTCCTTCTAATTCTATATATTGATTTTTTCCTGTAAGAAAAAGCTCTAACCTGGCAGCACGCAAACCTGCAGACATCTCTTGGAATGTCTGTTAGCCTGCTGATGTATCTCACTGTGCTTTCCATATGCCCTAGATTCTGATGAATCGCCAGTGGCCAGGGAAAGGAATGTGATTGTGCACACAAACCCAGACCCCTCCAACACTGTCAATAGGAGGTCCGGAACCCGGGACTCTGAGTGCCAAACCGAGGATATTCTGATTGCTGCCCCATCTAGAAGGAGAATCAGAGCTCAAAGGGGTCAGAGCATTGCAGCTTCCCTTTCACACTCTGCTGGCAACATTTCTGCCCTGGCAGACAAAGGAGACACCATGTTTACTACTACAGTGAGCAGCCGCACAAGATCTCGGAGCCTTCCCCGGGAAGGCAACAGAGGTGGGGATACTGAGCCCAAAGTTGGTGCTAAACCCTCAGCATATGAAGAGGGAGAGCCTTTCGTGGGTGACCATGAAAGAATCCCCAATGATTGCAGTGAGGCTCCAAGCAGCCCAAGCACACAGGAACACCAGCCTGCTTTGGGCTTGGCCTGTTCTCAACATCTTCACAGCCCCCAGCACAAGTTAAGTGAGAGAGGGAGGTCACGCCTGTCCCGGATGGCTGCTGACTCTGGCAGCTGTGACATCTCCTCCAACTCAGACACCTTTGGGAGCCCCATCCACTGCATCTCCACAGCTGGCGTCCTCCTTAGCAGCCACATGGACCAGAAAGATGACCACCAGTCATCGAGTGGTAACTGGAGTGGGAGCAGCTCCACGTGCCCCTCACAGACCTCAGAAACGATTCCTCCTGCAGCTTCTCCTCCCCTTACTGGCTCTTCGCACTGTGACTCAGAATTGTCACTAAACACGGCCCCTCATGCCAATGAGGACGCCAGCGTCTTTGTGACAGAGCAGTATAATGATCACCTGGATAAAGTGAGAGGCCACCGGGCAAACTCCTTTACCTCCACTGTTGCAGATCTGCTGGATGACCCCAACAACAGCAATACCAGTGACAGTGAGTGGAATTACCTACACCACCATCATGATGCCTCCTGCCACCAGGATTTTAGTCCTGAGCGTCCCAAGGCAGACAGCTTGGGCTGCCCGAGCTTCACAAGCATGGCCACTTACGATAGCTTTCTGGAAAAGTCTCCATCAGACAAAGCAGACACTAGCTCTCACTTTTCGGTAGACACGGAAGGTTACTATACCTCCATGCACTTTGACTGTGGTATCAAAGGTAATAAGAGCTATGTCTGTCACTATGCAGCCCTGGGCCCAGAGAATGGCCAGGGTGTTGGGGTTCCTCCTGGTCTTCCGGACTGTGCCTGGCAGGACTATTTAGACCACAGGAGGCAGGGGAGACCAAGTATCTCTTTCAGAAAACCAAAGGCAAAGCCAACCCCACCTAAACGTAGCTCATCATTGAGGAAGTCCGATGGAAACACAGACATTTCTGAGAAGAAAGAACCAAAGACAAGCAGTGGTCAGCACCTGCCTCACAGTTCCAGGGAAATGAAGCTGCCTCTTGATTTCTCCAACACGCCTTCTCGGATGGAAAATACCAATCTTCCCACCAAACAGGAACCTTCTTGGACAAACCAGAGTGAACATGGTATTAAGGAACCTCAGTTAGACACTTCAGATATTCCACCATTCAAAGATGAAGGTGCTGAATCAACTCACTATGCAGACCTCTGGCTTCTAAATGACCTAAAAACAAATGATCCTTATAGATCTCTATCTAATTCAAGCACTGCTACGGGTACCACAGTTATTGAATGCATCAAATCTCCAGAGAGCTCTGAATCCCAAACATCCCAATCAGAATCAAGAGCCACCACCCCATCTCTTCCTTCTGTTGACAATGAGTTTAAACTGGCTTCACCAGAAAAGCTGGCTGGCTTGGCATCTCCGTCAAGTGGCTACTCGAGCCAGTCTGAAACGCCAACATCCTCTTTCCCTACAGCTTTCTTTTCAGGTCCATTGTCTCCTGGAGGCAGCAAAAGAAAACCTAAAGTTCCAGAAAGGAAATCCTCATTACAGCAACCCTCTTTAAAAGATGGAACTATATCACTGAGTAAAGATCTTGAACTTCCAATTATACCTCCTACCCATCTTGACCTAAGTGCTCTTCATAATGTCTTGAACAAACCATTCCACCACCGTCATCCATTGCATGTTTTCACTCATAATAAGCAGAACACAGTAGGAGAAACACTGAGGTCTAATCCTCTACCGTCCCTTGCAATTACACCAACAGTCCTGAAATCTGTTAACCTTAGGTCCATCAATAAGTCTGAAGAAGCTAAGCAAAAAGAAGGCAACAATACAGATCTCCCCTACTTAGAGGAAAGCACTCTCACAATGGCTGCCTTGTCTCCGGGTAAGATTAGGCCACATACAGCGAAGAAATCAATATCACGTCAGTACTCTGCTGAAGACACCATACTGTCCTTTTTAGACTCCTCTGCAGGTGATACGGGACCAGATAAACTACATTTAGAAAAAAACACTACATTTGATGTGAAGAATCACTGCGATCCAGAAACCACACCCTCAGCTGGTAGCAATCTTCTAGATTCAAATGTCACAAAGGACCAAATACACACAGAGAGTGAGCCTATTCCAGAAAACACATCAAGTAAAAACTGTGATTTTTCCACCGAAGGATTTCAGAGGGTCTCTGCTACCCGCCCAAATGATTTGGATGGTAAAATAATACAACACGGAGCTGGTACAGATGGAACCCCAGAACAGGTACAGAAGGCGTCCTCTGTAGGTCAGGAGGAAGTCGCACAACCCAAATCTGTGGATGTAATCACATCTCAGTCAAACTCACCAACTAGAGCAACAGACATAAGCAATCAACTTGTTATGAGCCGCCACCACGACAAAGTGCCTAGGAATATCAGCTATGAATCAGAGATATCACCTGCAAATTCACTCCCTGAAAAATGTTCTGAGCAGGAAAATATTGCTTCAGGTATTTCAGCCAAAAGTGCCTCTGATAACAGCAGAACAGAGGAGACCCAAGGAAGTGTGGATGAGGCTTCACTGAAAGGTCAGTCATTGATACCTTTGTCACAATGGAAATGTGTCTCATGGCACTTCCTGGAGTTTTTCTTTCTTACATTCCCCATAATACTGTACAGCCCTGGGTGTTGGTTTCCCTCCACTATTTCTTTTCACTTATTAAAACAATTGAGATAAAAGCTTTTGTCACTGAGGGACTGAGCTTTGACAGATCTCTCTTTCATTTTAATTTGTTTGTCCCCTGAGTCAGTGAAGCACAGTAGTGTGCTGGGTAACTTCCTCTTAAAGATGCTTCTGTTCTTATTTTAAGAATCATCACCGAGCGATGACTCCATCATTTCACCACTTAGTAAAGACTCTCAAGCTGAAGCAGAGGGGGTGTTTGTGTCTCCAAACAAACCTCGAACAACTGAGGATTTATTCGCAGTCATTCACAGGTGAGGCAGCATTATCAAGTCCCCTCAAACAAAAGGCACAACAAAGGTTTTGCTTCTTAAAGTGCTTCTCATCAAATGCAAATATGGGAAAGCCTTCCGTACTGGTAATACATTCAGCAAAAACAAAAGCAAGCAAAGAATTTTTTTTTCTAAATCCAACTGGTAGACTTATATGCAAGTTGTGAGACAGGAGTCTTTATATATAGTTAGACCTCTATTAGAGACTTTCATAAGAACTACTGAGGGAAGATGTTGTATTTTTCCCCAGGAAAGACATCCTCGAACAAGTTTCTATGTGAAAACAATTTGTGGTTAAGTGACTTGGAGTGGAAGCTCAAATCTCTGACTTTTAAATAATTTCTTGAACCTAAAAAATATGATCAAAGCTATAATTATACACTAGCAGAGACAAACATAAATTGATTCACCAAAACAATCAGAGCCCCAAGTTTGAGACCAGACAGTGTATGTACCTGTCTATTCCATAGCTCAGAACAACTAATAATTGCTCCCTTTTTTCTCCTTTTGAAACTTAAACTTAATATTACTGGCCTTCATCTCCAAAGTTAATGCCCATATTCCATTAATAGGGGATGTTCTCTGGGTTGCTTTTCCAGGACAGTGTTGTGTCCGTGCTGTGAATGCGCACTCCCTCATCTGCTCCTATGCACCTTCATGATTAGTGGTCCATATTTGTAAGAATACTCCTTATAGCTAATAACCAAAGAGCAAAGCAAAAACTAGCCCTTGGAGACTGAACTCACATCCAACTGATCTCGCTGATCACGATGTGCCCGCACCCTTCACAAATACAACTGCCTTCTTCTACTAGGCCTTGGCGACCTAGATGGAACTCTCAAGGGACAGAACTGGAGGACTGTCTTTTCTACCTCATAAAGTTATCATTTTTGGAGCAAATTCATTGTAAGCAGCTTACAATCATTCTCTCCTGGGATTCTACTTTTTACAGGAGAATGCTGCTGTCTGTTGATGTGGTTCTCTCATAGAGAAGGAGCACTACTGTTCAACAACTTCTTTTTAAAGGAGCCAATGAGAAACACCTTCTGGGTATACCTTAGCAGGCACAATTCTTTACTCAGAGAGTGAAGAATCATTAGCTTATTTCCCTTCACCCTTATGTCTAGTCTAAGCTCCGATTATATTTCCCTCACCCCTATACTGTATCCTCAACCTCAGGACAAATTACTAAAATGCCATGTAAGTTAAAGAGCCAAGAACTTACCCCCAAAGAACCAAATGCTAGTGTCTGGAACAGTGGCCAGGATGTAAGTAATGGAGTTAGAAAGAACTGGATTTGAATCCCAACTCTGCCACTTTTTATGCAGTCTTGAATACGTTAAAACCTCTGGACCTATTCCCTAACTGTACATGGGGATACCTATAGCTCACATATTTGATTTTAATGATAAAAGAATATTTTTGTGTCTAGAATATGGTAGATGCTAGAAGCAAATGTTAGCTTGAAAACCCTGCCCCACTGGAGTGTGAGACCCTGGCATATGCAATATATCAACCACGGAGGTTTCAGGGACCCCAAATCAGGTTGGTCTCCAGTTGCAAAGCTCGCATTTTCTCTATTGTATGGATTTTTAAGTTGGTGAGAGAGCATGTTGCCAACACTTCCCAACAAACTGAGTCATGTGAAGAGTCATTGATTTTATGCTTGCTTATTTATCAAAGAAGATCAATAGTATAATGATGGATGTCAAGGTTCAGTAACTTATTGAGTTTGGTAATCTTAGATTTGCATTTGGGTAGGTTTTACTTATTTATTACTTGTTTATTTACATCACAGTGACAAGAATTTTTTTTCTTGAGAACTTATAGTTCTTATAGTTCTTAGTTCTATAGAACTTATAGTAGAAAGGTTTTTAAGAGCTCCAGAGATGGTCTAGGATTTCAATTCTTCACAGAGAGTTAGCTTACTGCTTAATATGCTGTTGATGTTCCTAGTCAGCTATGGGAAATGGTATTTGTAGCCACAGATGGATTGATTTATTTAAAAAGGCGTTTAATTAATTTTTTATATGGAGGAATTTTAAAAATAGAATAGTCTATTGCCTCCCCACATATTCATCACCCGCGTCTATCAACCATCAAACTATGGTCAATTCTGTCCCACTCACACTTGCTCCTTCTGGTATTATTTGGAAGCCAATCCCAGACATCAGAGCATTTCATCTGTATTGCAGAGACAGATCTAATAAGAAAAGCTACAGTCCTTCACCCCACTGTAATGGGAAGTCAGATAGCAGTATAGTTTCTTAACTCTTGCAAAATATCCCAGTAAGTCCTCATCTAGAACTCCTAGCCTCCACATTAGCCATTCTCTGAAACTGTCATCTCTGGAACCTAATTTCTGTCCACTGGTTCTCAGAGAATTTCCTCAGGCTGTGAGTGCTACAAGGGCAAGGGATGTATCTTACTCCTCATCTCTACAGCTCTAATGCTTCGTACCCTCTCATACAGATGCCCTCAAAATGCTCTTTAAATAGATCTATGCGTGAATGTGGCTGAATACTTTTAGTTTCATAAAAATGTATGTGGACTGAGATTTTTGCCCCATTTTTTCCTTTTCTCAAAAGATCCAAGAGGAAAGTACTTGGAAGAAAAGATTCCGGGGACATGTCTGTTCGAAGCAAATCGAGAATTCCCCTTGGCAGTAATAGCAGCAGTACCAGTTCCATCACTTCACCCAGCAGCAATGTGACAACCACCAACAGCCAGAGGTCACCTGGTCTCATCTATCGAAATGCCAAAAAGTCCAACACATCAAACGAAGAGTTTAAGCTGTTACTCCTCAAGAAAGGCAGCCGTTCGGATTCCAGTTACCGCATGTCTGCCACTGAGATCCTGAAGAGTCCCATCCTGCCCAAACCTCCTGGGGAGCTCACAGCGGAGTCCCCTCAAAGCACTGAAGATGCCCACCAGGGGTCACCTGGGGCTGAGGCATTGTCCCCACTTTCTCCGTGCTCCCCACGAGTTAATGCAGAAGGATTTTCCTCAAAGAACTTTGTCACCTCAGCATCAGCAAGGGTTGGACGTTCCCGGGCCCCTCCCGTGGCCAGCAGCAGCCGCTACAGTGTCCGCTGCCGGCTGTACAACACTCCCATGCAGGCTATCTCTGAGGGAGAGACAGAAAATTCCGACGGGAGCCCACACGACGACCGCTCCTCCCAGAGCTCAACATAGGCTGCCTGTGCCCGGCTGCCTGTCAGATGCCAAAACCCTTAGTCATATGAGGATGTAGGAAAGGGACAGAGGACTTGGGAGAAGTTGCAACATGATGGGGTAGCATCACTGCTTAGCAATGAATTTCTAAATACAGTATATGCTGGGGAAACAAAAAGTGGTTTATTCATTCTTGGTTAGTTGCCATGTTTTAAGTAGCTGTACTGTCTTTTGTGTTTTTCTTTAGCATAGTTTGATTTACCCAATCTCATTCCTTGTAATAATAGAGAATACGAAAATGTCTAATTTTCATGAAACTTAGAAAAAGTTTTCCCAGAGCTGCCTATTCAGAAAATAAAGCCCTCACTGTCATGATTCTTTAAGAAGATGAAATTACTCTGGAGGTTTGGTATTTTTTTACATTAAAACAAACTAAAGCAAAATTTAGAAGAAAGAACTACACATATGTACATACCATATTTTTGATAAAAATGTGTAAATAGATTTATCAATGATGAGTGGACATGTGGTCAATTATCTACCGCACACCAACTGTTTATAGAACACACAAAAATAAAGTGTAATAACTGTATTCTGTGAATACCATTTTCATATCAAATACCATATTTAAATGTCCACCAATATGATTTCTGAGTGGTAAACTTCAAATATGAATTTTAAACTGGTGAAATAAAGGAAATCTTGAGGTCATATACTGAAATGTGATTAATTTAAAATAATGAATTCAGAGCTAATCATTTTTATGACAAATTGCAGCACCAAACAAGCTAATAGCAACTCGTGGCTGTGATTTGCCACATGGTAATCTGGACAGAATGAAAAGCATGCTTTTTTTTTTTTTAATCAATGAGGGAAGTCATCATTCTCAACACAAAGCCCTGAACAACAGCATCTGACAGTGTCCTTTAGACTTTAATTTTTTTCGATGGATTGCTTTAAAGAGAATGAGTAGGGAAAACAGTAGTTAATTTTAGATTATGTTTTATATTAGGCTACTAGGGAGGTAAACAGTCATAATCTAATGACTATCATCTTTAAACTCCTTAAACAGTTTAGCAATTAGCTCCAGGTTCTTAAACTAACAAAAATAAAACCTAAGCATGCGACAGAGCTATTGATTTATCAGTAAGTACCTGTAATGAGTTTTCAGTGAAGCTTTCTCTCTGTGCTGATGAGATTCATGCTACCTAAAAATTAACAGAAATGACACTGTGAACAATGTAGTTGGGAAATAGGTATGTGTATATGCATTATTTATATTCATTGTTAAACTTGGAATGGGGAACAACTCTGGTTCACAATGCTACATACAACTGAGTTTTTGTCTGGCTTTACTATAGTATCTGCTTGATGGCAAAAGGGGAGGGTGGCGGGTGGGAGAGGAAATGTCAGGGCAAGTGCTCTGACAAAATGAAAGCAGGGAAACAAGCTGAATTACTTGAAATTACTTGAATTTTCTTGTCTTAAAACTGAAAAAAGATGAGTTACAAGTTGAAATCTGCAAATGGTTTTAAAACCTCTGATTTTAACATGAACTGATGCTGTTTGGAATCAAATGTCAGAAATACAAGCAGCTATGTACTTAGAATAGGTTTTGAATGGGAGAGGTAGAAAGTAGAGAGAACTAAGAAGGGATCTGACCTATAAAAGACTAGAATGTGATTAGAATGCTAGAACATACAAAGGTTACCAAGAAATTGACAAGCAGCTGCCTTTAAGCTTATGCAAGTGGTAGTTGGGAAAGTAGGAGGTGTGAGAGGGGGTTTGTGCTTTGGGATTAATTCATGCAAAATGAAGGAGGAAGCCTGGTCTAAGAAGATACTGTCTTTCAATAGAAATGCTTTCTAAAATGCTACAGATTAAGAATTTAGAGAATCTGATTGCTGTTGGTGTTTTGTTTGGAAAGAAAAAAAGTCTGGCTTCTACTATTTGTTTTTACTACCAAATTGTGTTACTAAATTTCTTGTCATCCTTGTATGTAAATTGGGTGCTGGGGGTGGAGGGGTAGAGGAGGAGGGAGAGAGTAAGAGAGTGCATGTGTGTGTGCATATGTGTGTGTGTGTGTGTGTGTGTGTGTGTGTGTGTGTGTGTGCTGGGGATAGATAAGCTACCTGGTAAAGGGTTTGAACATTTACAAAGTGTTATACTTTTTATTAAAAGAAAAACGTTTTGGGGTTTGAAAAAATGGATCATCATTTCTCATTGGAACCCATTAGGTAAGAAAACCAGCATGGTTTGACACCACATGGGAACATGAATAAATCTGACTCATGCTTTGAAAAGTACACTTTACAAAATTTTAAAAATAAAGTTTTTAGACAAATGTGATAAGAAACCATCATTTCCAGTCACAATAGGTGATCTTTTGTAATTTTCATAAAAGCAGTTCGTTTGCAGTATGGCTTTTGTGTAGTTAGGGGTTTTTTAAGCATGAAGAAAGGTATGTGGACTTTAAAAGTGATTCTAAATCTTGAATAGACAACACATGAATTGGCTTTAATAAAAATGTCACCTTGTTATTATTGACATTAATTTAAGTAATGGTACCATATATATTTTAAAATACATATTGACTTGAATTGTGAGGCAATAAGATACCTTCTATATGTAATGATGACAGAACTAACCCTTATAATATAGTTTTACTTATTTTGTTTACTCTAAAAGTCTATAGCAGAGTTTCTCTATTTTATATTTCATAGATTTAAAAAAAACCCAAATAGAGATGGAATTTAAATTCACTGTGCAAGAGTATTGAGCAACAAACTGAGAAAAAAGCAAGAAATTCCTTAGTAATCTGGAATACTCTACATGACTTTATTACATAGCAAACAAGACCAAGATTTAGGGCTGTCTTTATCATCACTGCCATCTTGAAGCAGGGCACACACATTAGGTATCGTGAAGAACATCAATCTGAACTTTTCTTCTGTTGTTTGCACTGATGCTAATTTTTTGTTCTTTTATGTTTATGCAACATGTCTATCATGTCTATGTTGTGGGGGGGATTTTTTTCCTTTTTTTCTGATTCTTTTTTTTTTTTTTTTTGGTTTTGTTTTGTTTTTGGCTAAGTAGAGGACATGGACTAGTCGTAGCAAACAAAACATGCTGTTTGCTCTTGCCAAAGGTCAATATGTTTGCTGCAGTGGTGGCACTTAGAGAACTAGATCATAAGCAAGATTTAAAACAATGAAGAAGGTTACAGTGTAACTATTTTGGTACTAGAACCAGTTCATGCTGGCCAAAAAGACAATGGTTTATGGACTTGCATCCATTTTGTATTTTTGTAATATTTGTAAATACGAACTTTTTAAATTGTTGGCAAAGATGGTTTCTTTTGTAAGATGTTTTCAACGTTTACATTCAATCCAAGCCTTTGTATATTTTAGAGCTGTGCAACACTTTAAGTCTTGTATTTATTTTTAGTAAAAACGGTGACAGTTTCATTGTGAACCCCTCAAAAAATGTATCAGAAAAGTTTGATTACCTAGAAAGTGTGTATAGAAACTGCAAATAAACGTGACTGCAATTAAACAACCAGTTTCTCATTCTTGCGATTTCACAAAGTATTTTATAGGCAACTGGACATAAAGATCTGTTATGGCGAAAATACAAACAAAAAGAAAATGTACTATAAAAGGCTCTAATCTAGATTCATATTTGAAAGGAAAAACAATGCATTTCTGACGTCCAGTATACTTTCCTTGTAGTTCCTCTCTGGGTCAGGAAAAGATTTATGGCGTTAGTTTGGAATATCTGCCTGCTTTGCTTCTGATAATTACTAGACTGTGCCTCCTTCCCAAGATGCACAGACTCGATATATGTAAGACAATATACCACTAGATAATGTCATGTAGCCTTTATTATATAGCAAACTTCTATGCCAAGTATGTACTTTCTTAAGTGCTTTGCATACACGAACTCATGGATTCCCTATATTGTGCCCATTTTACAGATTGGGAAACTGAAGCACAGACTGGTTACTTGGCTTGCCCAAGGCCATAGAGCGACTAAGTGTTGGAGCTGGGGTTCAAACCCACCAAGTCTGGCTCCAGGGTCTGTATTAGTTCTCCACTACAACCTGTAATTGTTGATGACTAGGAATAACTTTCCCTATGTCCCTACCAGACCACCACGCTCAGAGCAACTGCTAAGCCCTGCCCAATTCAAATTAAAGCACTGGCGTTCACACCTGGAACCCAGTCCACGTCGATGTCTCCGAAGCGCCGCAAGGAGAGGGGGGAGGGGTGGGATCGCCGCGACACTGGGGAGGTCAAGCACCTACCCACTACATCCTCGAACCACCACCGCCGCCGCCAGAAGAGTCGCGCATGCGTGCCGGCGCTCCTGTGCAGCTGCAGAAACCTTTCCGTGTGCGAGGCTTGCACCTCTCGGGCCTAGCGCCCAGTTCCAATCAGAGCAATGCACCGCCCCCACAGCTGTCTCCCAAGCAACGCCCCCCCCCCCACCACCAAAGGCTGTGCGGGCGCCCACGGGATTGGCCAGTCAACAGCCGCGCGCGTCCGTAGGCGGTCGTCGATTGGTCAACAGAGAAGTCCCGCTGTGGCCATGCACGTGGGAACTCGTGCGCCACGGGCGCTCCGTGGTTTACGCATGGGTCAAGGCACCTTTTGGGCTCGCGACAAGTGCGCCGCGAGGTCAGGCGGGGTTTTCCGGCGCGAGAACCGTTTCAGAGCGTGGAGAGGCCATAACTGTTTTAGCCGTTGCTGATCGGGGAAGCAGGAATACAGCGAGCCTCCGGAGGGCGGCGTGGCAGACTCTGGCACCAAAGTAGGTATGTCCAACCGTGCTTTTTACTCACCTTGAACTTTCTTGACTCAGGTGTGCGCGCGAGTATGAGTTGCGGAGCACATCCCTGTTAAGCGATTTGGGTTAACGGTTAGAGCTTCTGGCGGGGACGGGATTTGCTTTGCGGGGCGGAGTTAGTCTGCACTTTGCAGCCTCAAATTTCAGCCGGGCTGCGGTGAGGTGGTTTGAGTGGTTCCCACGACTCTCCCGGGATGCCAGCGCGTATGAGCTTTTGACATTTGGCAATTTATTAAGTACTTGGTGCTGACTTTCTGGGACGAGTTGATCCTTTTTGAACCTTTCTCTTGGTGGAGGCGGGTGGGGGGGCGAGGAAGGAGCCAGACTCTGACTTTCATAGAGTTCTGTGTTTAAAGAATGGACAGACTCGCCAGTTGATTCACGTAAAATCTTGTGAGATACAGATAGATTTTGAGGCTTTGATGGTAACCGGGTTTGATCAAAGACGGATAGTGCAGCCTCGCTCTTTTATTGTAAATACATAAAAGAAGGGGAAGAAAATAAAAATGTGGGGGTGTCGTGCAGCGCACCCGCTGTCTGGTCGTTTGAAAGAAAAGGCTCTGCTTTAGTCTGGGGGGAATCGCTTCCCTCCCTCCTACCCGGCTCTCCTTGAGTTCGAACTGCTCTAGGGTTTTATAACATGAAGTGGCAAACTGGTTTAAGATTTACAGAGTGATTTTGTAAGCAACTGTTCCGCACGGTGTTTTATATAGTGGGACATGGGCTAGAAGCAGTTTTGAGTCTCCCGTCTGCCTGCAGCAGGTGCTGGGCGATGGGAGACAATTTTGGTCGCGTTATCCGCCATCCAGCAGACTTTGGAGTCTCTAAAGTTTGATATGGACAATGGAAGGGCTGCCTTTGAGAGTCGTGCCGGAAGATTTAGAAAGTGTATTAACACACTGTTTTGTTTAAACAAATTGGAGTGGTCCAGGTGTTGTAATCTGCTCTCTTTTGCTATGTATTCCTTGAAGTGGTCTTGGGGTGAAACGCCGTTTTCAGCCCTCATCGTGAACTGTGCCTTATCTGATAAGTTGATGGCAAGTGAATGCCTTGAGAACAGATCTTCTCATGACTTTTGAAAATGTCTTTAATGTCTAAAAAATGTTTCTTAAAAAAAAGATGTATTTTTGTTCTTATCAAGAGTTTAGATTTCTATCGTAAAATATAAATGAGTTCCATTCAAATAAACTCCTCGCAGGATTTTGGATTTAAAATGAAATTAATTAATTTTGCACAATCTAGTCTTGGTTGAGCTCTAAGAAAATGTTGTAAACCTGTAATTATTAACCTTGTGGGAAGAAGTGAAAGGAGCTAGAATTTATGATGTGCCTGCTATGAACCAGGCATGATGCTGAGAGCTTAACTGTGTCATTTAGTCTTACATAGCCCTATGAAGTAGATATTATTGCAACTTTACAGTTAAAAAATTGAGACACAGAGAGGTTAAATATCTGCCTAAAGTGAAATGGAAAATTTTGCAATTTAGACTTAGCTTCAAGTGTTTTTGACCAAAGCCCTGTTCTTTACATCATGCCCTGATACTTAAAAGATGTAAAAATTTGTTTACAAGAAAGGGTTGTTATATCTGCAATGTACAGGTGCAATATGAATGAAAATTATATGTTATGACCCTGAAGGTGTGTTGTCTATGTGCTCCATGATATATAGTTCTGTTGGGTAGATGTGGTGAATACCCAAATAATAATAGTAACCAACAGTGGGCACCCTTTCTATCTTTGCCATGCTTTGTTCTAAGCACTTGATGTATTAATTCACTTAGTCCTCATAACTCCATGAGGTTTGTACTATTGTCATCTTCATTTTACAGCCTGAAAAAAACAAACAGAAGCACAGAGAAATTAAGTAATGGTCCAACTTATTTACATGGCTAATAAGTGGGGGAGGTGGGATCCAAACCCAGGTATTCTGGCCGCAATCCTAAGGTCTTAATGCTATTTGGAGCTGCCTCTCATGTAACTAGATATGTGTGACAGTTGCCTTAAAGGTATTAAAGTGTGAGTGTTCTCATAGCTCCTGGAAAGCAGTGTCGTGTCCGGATGGAGTGATCACTGACATAGCACCTTTTCTTTTTGGAGGTGGAACTTGAATTAAGCCTTGAAGTTGAATAGGTTCTCCTAGATGGAGAGATAACAGGATATTATGGATGGAGGATTTAACAGGGGCAAAAGGCTCAAAGAATGCAAGATCGGTGTTGATTTGTAAATGTGTCACAGAAGTAGAAATGTTGGGAGTCCAGTGGCAGGCTTAATGCACACTGCTCCTGTGTCTAACTACAGCCAAGATTTGGCAGCAGTGTAATTAACCCAGATAAGGAATTGTCTGAATGTAAGGGCTTGCAACAGTGGTTGGCAAACTTTGTCTGCAAAAGGGCAGATACTATGTATTTTAGGCTTAGAGTAAGGGGGCAAGTGGTAAGAGGTGACCTCTGAGAGGTGGGTGGGGTCCTGATTATGTAAAGACCTTGCAGACCATAGTAGGAGTTTGGGTTGTATTGTGTTATTGGTATAGAAGGGATTTCAGGTGATTATAATAATGGAGAAGTAAAGAGCATGGAATGGGGAGACCAATTGCACCACTTACTAGCTATGAGACCTGGTAAATTACTTAAACATTCTTTGCCTCAGTTTTCTCATAAGGAAGGTGGGGATAGTAGTAGAACCTACCCCATAGAGTTGTCAATAAATTAACTAGATAGAATACCTAATTTGATGAAAGAGAAAGGTTCAAATTAAGGTAAAAATAGTGAATGATTTTAAACTGTGATTTTGCTCAAAATTCTGTAATTATGATGAAATGATTATCCTTCTGGATAAAAAGAATTTGTCAAAACAGCTCAAAAAAAGTAGGATAATTTGAATAGATCAGTAACCATGGAAGAACTTAGAAAATGTTACAAAAACTGGGCCTAGATTTATAAATGCTTTCAAATCTTTAAAGCACAGAAATTCTGGTGTGATATAAACTTTTTCAGAGCACAGAAATAGATGAAAGTCTTCCCAATTGATGTCATAGAGGAATTTTGATCCCAAGAGTTAATGATGTATCAATATTGCCTCATTAATTGTGAGAAATATGCCATCTCACTAATGTATTATAAGATTTTAGAAATAGAGGTACAGAAAATTTCTAAATAAAACACCAACAAATTGAACACTGGTCTTCATGATCAGCTGGATCTCTCACCCTAGGAACATTAAGAAATGTATTAACATGTTGCATCAGTAGATAGAGGAGAAAAGTCATTTAATCAAATGCCAAAAAGTTATTTGATACCATTTATCACCTGTTCCGGTTTTAAAACTGTATGCAGGGCCAGCAGACTACTTCCTTTGTGTGTTATAGAACATGTGGCTGGCTTCAACAGCCCTCCTGGGGAAGAAGTAGAGGAGAATTTTCAAATGTGGGTACAGACCCATTGTTTCTACATCTAGGAATTTATCCCATAAAACTACGTGGGATTGTTTTATAGTGTTCTGTAGTGTTCTTTGTAAGAGCAAAACTTTAGAAGTAATTTGAATATCTATGACTTGGGGACTGGTTTAATAAATCATGACATATTTACAAGATAGGACGCTAAGAATTGTTAAAGTGACTGCGGTATATGTAGAGGTATTGGTTTGGAAAGACTTTTTCCACCATAGATTACTACTTTTGCCTATTTTTGAATTTTATATCAATTGAATCATACACTGCTTTCTCTTTTAGTGTTGGGATTTTTTTTTAACTCAAGATTATGGTCGTGAGATTTATCCTTGCTGTGTGCAGCAGTAGTTGGTTTATTCTCACTGCTGTGAGTCTTCTTTTGTATGAATACACCACATTTTAATTACTCATAGCTTGTATTAGTTTTATAATCAGGAAAAAAATGTAGTTTAAAAAGAAAAATGTGGTTGAAGTTACAGCTCAAATTGGAGATATTTTATAACTTGAAAATTTTATACAAAATTAGTTTGCATTTATCTAACTCAAGAGTTAATTCACCCATCTTCTTTATCCCCTTTTGGTTTCTCTCTTTTGGGCCTGTGGTCATTATATGTCCACCATAGAACGAAAGGGAAACAGGAAAGAGATGAAACCTGAATCCCTTAATTGTCCCTCTCATTACTGCTCTGGCTCAGGGTGGATAAAGTGAATTAACTCTTTCATTAACGTGCCCCTCCCAGTAACTGTGATGCAGGCGTTCAAAGCAAATCTGTAGTACAGGATATAATCCAATAGTGTTGTAGTCAGTGTCTTTTTCTAGTTCCACAGTTAAATGACTCAGAGCTGTAATGGAACCTTCCTAATTCTGGATTGTTTGGCTTATATTTCACATCCATTTATTTAGGTTTAATATGAAATTTAGCTAATAAGAGCTGAAATGGACCTTAGAGATAATGAACTGGTTTTCACCTGGCACATGAGGCGGCGGTGTCTATAGTGGTCTGCCTAGTCCGCATAGCAATGGGGCTGGACCTGGAGTAGACTCCTGGCTCACATTTTGGAGACATGTTGGTTGCCTCCCTAAGTAAAGAGCCTTTTTGAGCTCCTTTACAAAGGCACTTAAGCCATCGTGTTCTCTTGTTCATTTGTTTCCAGCATTTACCCTGTAGACTTTATGAAGCGTTCACTCCACAATTTGGAATTGGGTTTGATTTGATTGTTATTCCTAGTCATGGGCAACATGGCCCTTCTGTTCTTAAAGACTTAACTCTAAATTGCTCATAGAAGAATTCTTGTTTTGTCACTCTCTAAAATTCAACCAAAACTCAATTCAAGTTAGCATTCTGAGAGCATATCCATATTAAGGTTATTAGGGTAGCAAGTGTGTGAAGTAACTTTTTTATGCATTGCTTTTCAGGAGTAGAAGGTTTACCAGTCTTAGGTGACTAAGCAGTTTCACAAATAAACCCTCCAGCAAGTTTAAAAATAATTAGGCCCAACTCAGAGGAAGTGAAGTTTCTCCTGTTGCACAAAAAAGATGTCTAGCGGCTCCAGTGAAGTCGATGTGGTTTGTATTTCAAGTTGAAAATCTGTCTTTGTTCTTTTCATTTGCTATAGTTCTTTTGTAAATTGAGTTTAATTTCATGTAGTGAAATGCATAGTTCATAAGTGAATTTTCTGTCATGAATTTTGACAGTGATGTATAAAGCTTCTATGACCATTCATGTACAAGTTTCTTTGTGAACATGTACTTAAATCTGTTCTGGGTAAATACTCAGAAGTTGAATTGCTAGATCATGAAGTTGATGTAAATTCAGTATTATAAGAATTTGCCAATAGTTTTTCAAAGCAGTTGTGCTGTTTTTACACTTCCGCTACATTCTGCTATGTTTCTTAATCCTTGAAGTTGAATCAAAATATAAATTATTAAACTATATATAATTTGGCTTAACAGGAAACACATTTACTCAGTTACATAAGGAAATGGATATTCATGCTACCTAAGTAGTCTAGGCCTGCAGTCCCCAACCCCCGGGCCTCGGTCCGTGGCCTCCTATCACCACCTGAGCTCCTCACCACACTCCCCCCTACATCCCCCCCCACATCATGTCTTCCATGAAACCATCCTCTGGTGCCAAAAAGGTTGGGGGGCTGCTGGTCTAGGCAATTCTCTTAACTTCTATCATCCCCAAAGTTTTTCAGAAATCTTTGGAGATGATATAAACTGCCTACCAAGAGTCATTTTTCTCTGACATAATTATGTGAAAGCACTTTGAAAAGCATAAGGCACTATATACAAAGGGTAAAGGTGGTACTAATCTATAGCCCAATTCCATATTATTTTGGTTCTCTAATCAGTGCAAGGCTAATTCAGGTGATTCTATCATATTTTGAAACAAAGACATACATGCCTACCAAGTATGTTCATATAGTTCATAATTTATTCTTAAAGAGTTACTATTCTGAAGTGTAATGGTTATTTACTCTCTGTTACTAAGTTATACCCTGACTTATTCCCCAGAAAAGTTTCAAGGTGCTCTAGAAATTGATTTATCAAGAAAAGTAGGTGCTTAAATGTTTCCTATCTTGTCCACAGAGTGGCACTGTTAGATTATTTAAAATCAAAAGCCATGTAACATTTAGTTCTTTGTTCATGGTTAGAAATATTTGCTTTTAAAACAGTTCTTGTGCTAGAAGACCAGTCTTTTTACCCTGAAGTACATTAGGGGTTAAGCTCAATGGAAACAGCACATTAAGTGTAGTTAATGAGGAAACACTTTTGCAAAGACATCTTTTCATGTAGTCATAGTATTAACTATGAGCAAAGGTCCTTTGATATAGGCCTTTGGAGCTCTTGAAAGTGAAATTGAAGCCCTCAACTTTTCTTTTAGTTCTATTTTTCATCTTTCCTTTTAATTTGTTAATAAATCTTCCCCAGATAAGAACTCGAATACCTGCTTATGGTGATGATAATATTGTTCTTTATGCATATGAACCAAATACTGCATATAACAATAATGTAAGTAGTATTAATTGCTAGTTGCCAAATATCTTAAAACTTACCATTTTAAGGAAAAAGATTTAAATTTCTCAGATACTGTGAAGTTCTCTAAACTCACACTCAAGAAAATCTCTCTTGAATTTGTATGGTTTCTTCATTAGACAATGTGCTCTTTACTTCCCCATTTTCATATATAGTAGGGAATTCGGAGAAGTTTTGTATTCATTTTTTGGTACAAAATTCTAAACCTGTATTCTTCAGATATAATAAATTCTTTCCTTGTCCCCTTTCTTAATTGGCAGTTATCATTTTCATTCTCACATTAATGTGAATTTTTATTCTATCTCTGCTTTAGATTAAGACTTCTGAAACCCTTTGAAAAGTTGGTGAAAAATAAAAACAATTCAAATAGATAAATAATAAGTTCTTTCCCCCAGTGTTCAATTTGGCTCTTACAAAAGTAAAGCATTAACTATTTACTTTAAAAATATTAGCAGGAACATGTTCAATCTGAGGTGTCCTGCAACGAAGAAGAACAAAAAACAATGATGGATATCCTCACCCAGTGCCAGGTATGGAAGTTTGGTCTCTTTAATGTCATTTTCTAAAATGTTAAGTGAAAATTCTCTTTATTTCATATAGAGGGAAAGTATAGAATTGAATGAAATTTTTCCATATCAAGTCATCTATGATTACCACCCCATTGTGATGATTTTTAACAATGTATAGTTAGAATAGCATCCCCTGGTGAAAATTTTGGAATAGGAACATGAATATTTTATAGCTTTTTAAAAAGCTGGTTACTGATCAGATGTAGTTATGTCTCTTTTGTCTAGATTACTCAATATTGAATTAATTTCTTCTCCAAAATCTTTAAGGAAAATTGGCTGTTTTAGATGACACTTAGTATGTGTCTAAATACATATCAGTATATCTCAACTGAAACAAAGTGGCAGCCCATCAATGCTTTGTAAAGAGTATATCTTGTGTTTCGAGGGGATTTCGTAAAAATTAGCATGTTGGTAGCGATGGACAGAGGTATGTGATTACCAGGAATTTTGTGAGCTGCATACCCCAGAGGTAATGAAAGTTTTTTTAAAAAATGAATAAATGTTTCTTAACATATGAAGTTTCTTGAATGAGATGAGCTAACACACTTTGAAAAGTGAAAGTGTTTGGGTCTTTATCATTAGCAAAGAGAGAAGTGGAATGTTTCCAAGGGTCATGTGCAGCTGGCCAGATGGAGGGGAAGGAGGGCCCAGGTGGGCTGGAGAGGGAGGAGCAGGCTCTCCTGCCTGCCTTACCCCTTGCCTGAGGGTCCTCTGTGGGCGGCCTAGGTCTGCTCAGCACGGGTGAGAGCTGAGCTGGGAGGTGCCCAGGGCCAGAGCCACAGCCTGAAATGGCCCCAGTGCTCCTCTCCATTGCCCCCAAGGGCCAGCTCTTTCCTTCCTCCACGTCTCCCTTCCCATTCTAGATGCTTCAGCCTGCTCTTCTTTCCTCCCATTCCCTCCACTGAGCCCCTTGTCCTTGCCCAGCACCCTCTCCTGTCCACCCCTGCCCCTTTCAGGCTGGGAGCAGAGGAGGATGCCCTCCGCTGGCCGTCCCTGCCCGGTCACCCGTCACGAGCTCCAGGGAGCCCGTACCCACCTCGCCTCACCTACCCCAGTGCTGCCGCTTCTCTCCTGTAGCAGTCCTCCCCTCCATGGCCTTGTTCCTGTCCCCATAGCCCACCAGCCAGCCCGACCCCATCCTTCTCACCCGCTTCCCGATCACTGCGACGGAAAGGTGTCTCCCACTGTCAGGACTGACACCTGCTCTGGTTTCTGAGTCTGGCCCTTTCCCCTGTGCTCAGACACTGCCCCCCATCAGGCTCCAGCCTCCTCCAGCTCCAGCCCTGTCCTTGTCACACCTTCCCCTTCTCACAGCTTTGAAAAGCCACTTCTCTTGCCTCCCCATCCCTCGTTTGTTGTCACTTCACTCTCTTACCTCTCATGACAGCCCAGTTCCTGCTATGTCATTGATAGTCACCGTCCACGTAATCTGGTTTCCTGTTTTTCTTTCCGAGTATGTTAGAACATGCTGTTCCTCCTGCCCCGTGTGCCCGGCCATGCATCTTCACCTGGCGAACACGTTCTCATCTTTTCATTCTCAACCTTGACATCACCTTCTCTGCAAAGCCTCCCATGACTACCAGCCTGGGTTAGGTCCTGCTCTTCTGTGCATGCTTAGCCTCCTGTTCTTACCTGTGTCATGGCACTGGTAATGCCAGTAAAAATAATATGATTATACCATTGAGCACTGTTGGACCAGGCATCACACAGTATTGTCATTGTTAGTATTATATTAACATGATACTCTAGCAAGGTTCCTGTCCTCAAAAGAACCCTAAGAGATATTTTTATCCGATTCCCTACATAAAGAAAGTGAAGCACAGAGAAGTTAAGTAACTTGCCCAAGGGGTGTCTTGAGGTGGGGGTTGTGCAGAACTCAGGCAGTGATGCAAAGCCCTTTTCCTAACAGACTATGGATCGGTACCTGGCCGTTGCCTGGAGGTTGAGGACCACAGGCTTGGAGGAAGTGTGGTACATTCCCTTTCCAGCATTAGAGCTTCCTCAACACCTGCATGGAATAGCATGGTGGAGGGAAAGTTGGGGCTCCTTAGCTCAGCCATTGGACTCTGTGACTCTTACAGCCAGGCCTCAAGTAGGAAGCAAGACATTTCTGAGGGCTTGAGAACTTTTGTTGTGTCTAGCAGTTAAAATTTGACTTAATGGTATTTTCACATGTTACTTTTCTTTTGAAATAGAAACTACTAATAGCTTGTATTATAATAGGTTATAAACGATGCCATCCAAAACCTGGATAAGAAGTGTGATGTTATTTATGGAAAGGTTTCAAAAATCTATCGGTGCCGTGCGAAATCCTTGTGGCAAAATCGTGTAAGTGTTATAAAAAACATTTTCAGAGCTGTGGTAAGCCTCTCGTTTCTAAAGATGCCAGTCAGTTTGAAGTGATAGAGAACTAGTAAGATTAGCCAGGCTAATCTCTGCTTACTTCAGTAGCAGATGGAGGACTGAAACTCTGTTGGAAGTTTAGGTTTGATAAATTATGACACTGGGTATTTTTATGTTTGTAAGTATAATGTATAAAATACAATTAAAATGCAGGGTTGAAGAGGAAAAAAAATCATGTAATCAAAAAAGACCACTTATTTTTAATGACGTAAAGCAGCGCTGCATGGAAAATGAATATTAATGTATTTAATATTCATTTTACTTCCTTTTTACTCACTGTTGATTTGTGCTGGGTTTGTGTGATTTCAGAAGCCGCATGGATATGCACACAAAAATCATAATTACCAGCTTTCTAGAAAACAAAAATTCCAGAGAATGAGGAAGAGGGAGCCACATCACAGTTCATTCTCCTACTCTGAAAGTTATAGCCCCACTGTACCAGTGGGAAGACGGGATAATGATTCCCAGAGCCACCCTCCAGGAACACCTTTTAATTCTGACGAGTCCGTGGAACCAGAGCATGATTCACTGCTTGAGGAGCAGGAGCGGGATGCGATCCTCCGCCATAGTCCATCGCTCTCCTCGAGTTCGTATCAGCCATCTTGCGTACGTGATGATGACCAAATGCAGAGCGGTGGGCCGGGCTTTAGCAGCCCCAGGGCTGACAGTGCTGGTGGCCTCTACTCACCTACCCGACCTCGCTCAACAATGTCTCCGGGCATGCTGGCTCAAGGAGAACCCAGTCCAATACGTAACCCTGAGATGATCAATTACTCAGATTTAATGGAAAATAAACATGACGTGTCATCTCTCTGCATACCTTGTGGTTTAGGTGAGTTTGAAATGACACATGTTACAAGTAGTACTATTAATATTTAATCTGTTTCCATAAACATCCTTGATGCAAGCTAGTGGAAGCTGTTTGTTTCCTATTTTGAGGGCTGTTTTTAGGTGATATTCAGAATGATGGCTGACATTTGTTGAGTGTGTATTATGTGCAAGGCACTGTGCCAATCAGCTGATGTGCCTCTTCTCCACTTATAATGACCCTGTGATGTTGGCACTTTTATCGCCCCTATCCCCAAAGTCACAGAGCTGGTGAGTGGCACTCCCAGAACTTCACCCCATTGTGAATTTTTTAATCTTCTATTTTTGTTTACCCTTTCCCTGGATAAATAACTCAAAACAGTCCTGAAATGGCAAGAGCCCAGAAGATAGGGAAGAAAGGGTATGCCTTTGGCTAATTCGCACACAAAAATGATCAATTGTGTTGCTGATCCTTGTTTGGAGAAACAAAGCTTCCTAGCTCATTACAAAACTCACTTCAGTTATCA
Organism: Propithecus coquereli; assembly: GCF_000956105.1. NCBI lineage: Eukaryota > Metazoa > Chordata > Mammalia > Primates > Indriidae > Propithecus > Propithecus coquereli. Next base: position 1,425,941 of record NW_012150986.1, read on the forward strand.
CATTAAGTTTAGGGAGTCGAATGTTCTTCCCAAGTAAGTGAATACTTATCAGGACACAAAGAAATTTCAACACAACTTAGTGAAGAACACAGCTAAAACCTTTTGAGGTATGATCACTTATATTGTTTCATGTCTCAGTTATTTCTTTTTTAACATACAAAACTTTGACCAAAATATCTATCACTGTGCAAGTAAATGTGAAAGAGGAATTAAATAAAATGATAGTTACTTCTGATCTAGCTCAGCAGAAAATAATCTTGTTTTCTTTAAAATTCAGATTAGCATTTAAGCCATGAGAGACAGGAATCTAGAGTAAAGTGATACTAAAATAGCCTTATTGCTTACTTGGGGGAGATTTGGTAAAAGAACTAATTTGGTTCTCAAAGATAATGGAATTATTATTATTGAAATTCATTGATTAAAATGAACACATTTAAGCAATTATAAAACTGTAAATTTGAGGAATTTCCATACTGTTTAGCTAGTAAAATAAACCTAATCTAGACAGAACAAGAGAGATCAAGAGAGAGATTGAGAGAAAGTCATTGAAATACTTCAAGTAAGAGAGTCATAGGTTAGGTTAGATTAGCCTAATTTTACCCAAGTAACAGATCTTTTGCTATATTTGCCTGTGGCCAAAGAAGCCTTGGATTGCTCAATCTGTTTTATGGTCTTTGAAGCTTTAAGGTAACTTCTGAACCTGCTTCTGTTGTCTGGGGGAGGTCAGATGGGACGTTCTGTGTGGCCATCCTCACATCATCTTTCTATAGGCTTTCACTAGATTTTACAGTTGGAGTCTTGAGTACTTGCTGGGGTACTTAAAAGAACGTTCCAGGAATGAGACCATTACTCCCTACCTAACATCTCTTCTTTCAGGATAATGATCAGGTCAAGTATGATTTGTCTTGTTTTCTCTCCATTGAAGTTACAAGTTCACCAGTTGAACGTGACTCTGGTATCCTGAAACAAAGCTTCTCTGAGGACCCTTCAACCTGGTCTGTGGAAGAAGTAATCCTGTTTCTGAAACAAGAAGATCCTCAGACATTAGGCCCTCTTGCTGACCTCTTCAGACACCATGTAATGTTTCTTTTTGTCCAGTTTTCCTGCCATAATGCCTTTGAATGACCTCTGTGCAGGCCCTTCAGTTGGATTCTGAGTAGTGTAGATGGTGGGGGAACCCTGTCAATTGATTTTCCGTGTGTAAGAAAAATGACGTTAATGGTCTATTCTTTAAATGGGTCTTCAAAGTGCCTAATATACAAATGGCCACAAGTTCTCAAGAGATGATGGTTGAGCATCACCACTCTCAGGTGTACCTACCCTCTGTAATGACAGATACAAGGATCCTCCCTCCCATCCCCCACTTCCAGCTCGGCCTCAGGACCGTGAGCAGGAGGGGGTGACCACAAGCTGTAACAGGGTGCCCTTCTTGAGATGATACACAATGAATCTGGCAACTGATTCCACTGGGCTTGGTTATTGATGATTTGTAAGGCTGATACCCTCAGGCTGTTACCAGACCGTTTTACAGAGTAACCTCATAGGCTAAATTTTTGTAAGTTCTAATTTCTTTAATTTCAAGTTTTATTAATATGTAGTAGAAAAGTATACAAGGCACCTGACAAAGGTAGTACTGTAAGGGATTTCATGTCTTTTCAGACAGTGTTACAGGAGTAAGTAAAATTTTGTTTTTAAACTGGAACTTGTGAAAACCTAATAATATGCTTCAGCAGCATAAGCTGGTCAATTCAGATAATAAGGAATTTTAGGATGCCTCATAACTATCAAGAAATATTTTTATAGTGTGTCCTAACAAAATTAGTAGCTACATATCTGACGTACCATTTTCAATATGGTAGGAAAGTCAGTAGTTAGTTTTAGTATCAAATTAGATTCAGACAGCCAACTGGCTTTCGTCGTAAAGGCAGTAGTATACAGCACATTTATAGTCTGCACTGATGCTGACATACTCATATTCCCAGCCCTTCTCAGACAGTTAATGGCCATCTGAAATTCATTTTTACCATTCATAGTTTTTGCTCTTTTGTCAAAGATATGTAGTATTTTATTCAACATACAGTATGCATTTAAAATGTAGTATGACACAGTTCATTTTTTTAAGATAGTAGGTTAATTTTCCTTTTTCTTAAAACCTAAAGTGAATTTATAAATATCAAATGATGCTTCACTATACAAATTATATTTTTAATAGTTTTTTTCATAAAGTAGATGCACATTCAGAGACTATACATCTGGGATGAGCTGCTCTCTGGATTGCTTTACATTTTCTTATATAGAAAGAAATAACCATTCTGGCAAAATATGAAGGCATTATTAATTATTATAAGTTCCTTCTCTCTGTAGGACATTGATGGGAAGGCTCTGCTACTGCTCAAGAGTGACATGATGCTGACGTATATGGGGCTGAAGCTGGGGACAGCTGTGAAGCTATGCCACTGCATTGAAAAACTTAAAGATGACAAATACGATAAAGAAAAAAAATACTGTGACAATTAAAAAATGTTTGTGCAAATTTAGATTAGGCTTACTTTTAGGGGTACCAATGCCTTCTCAATGTAAACTCATTTTTTTGCCCTTAGTAGTTTTCGTTTTGTAGAAAGTGCCTCTAAAAATACGTTATATCCAGAATTACAGAACTATAGTACAGTCCAGTCTACTTCTTTAAAAACCGTATAACATGTTAGTGTTAGCATATTCAAATAGAAAATTTGTTCTTTATGTTTTATTATTATTTTCATTGTATAGTTTAGAATGTTTTGTATTATTTATACTTCATGCTGGAAATAGCAAAAAACCTTTCATTTTGGTCCATCATTATATTTAGAACCAAAACAGCTGAAAGAGGAAATATCAGGGATTGACAACTTCTATAATTAAATCCATGAGAATTCTTCCTTAGAAGAGAATGTAAAGGTGCGCCTATAGATAGCATCTCTTTCTCAAACACTTTTATCTGTCTGATACTGCAATGTTTTTCTCATGTTCTACCAGTTTCCATAAAGGGGATAGCCATGTGAATTATTTATTTTTCTGTTATTATTTA
>NW_012150986.1:1429054-1430243 GCF_000956105.1 Propithecus coquereli
ACTCCCTTCAGTTGTGCAGGCAGTTGAGACCCTTGGGGAAGCTTCCCTGCAGCCCTTGCACTCCTGGATTTCTAGAGACTTTTAAAAAGTGTTTTTACCCATTTGGGGATAAATTATAGGATAGAATGGTGGTTTTATGCAAGAGATATTGTATTGCAGGGGGAGGTTTGGATGGAGTCAGACTATTTTTTTAAAAGAAAGTACCTATTAAAACTTCTGTATTTTGGCTAAGTTTGGGCATTTAACTACATATTCATTGTTCACATCTCTCTTTGAAAATACCTTTGTCCAAGTTTTTTTAAAGATTCATATTTTATTGTATTTATTTATTCATATAGAATTTTATTATATGTTTTATATTTTATTCTAACTTGAAATATATGTACAAGTAAAGCTTTTCTTTCTGAATTTAAAATGGTACTTTGTGCTACCTCAGAGGTAATGATGCACCATATATTAATTAATAAGGTTATTTATTCTGTATAATATAAATGCATCATTTTCCATCACTAGTACCTCTCGGCTTACTCTTCAAGGGATAAGAAACAATCTGTAGATTGGTTTCCATACAGGGAAATTCTCTGTCCTATGCAATGTTTCTAATTAATTTGCTTAGTTCTGAGTCATTTATCCTACTAAACTTTGGAAGATACGTTAGTTCTGAGTTACCAATTTGGGCTTTATTTTATAAATTAGAACTTTCAAGGGAAACACACTAATTATTTTGTTGTTTTTATTGTATAACAAATATGTTTATAAGCTATGAGAATCGGTGCTAATAGTATTAGCCATTTGTTATAAATGTCAACAAAATGTTCACTGGGGCAAGAATGTACATTTTCTTGTTGGAAAACCAATTTTACTTTATACACAAATGCAACTATTTACTGGGTACATGTGGTTCAAAAAGTGGCTTCATCTGTGTCATTACTTATGTGGTATAAGAAAAGATTCTACCTTAAACTTGATCTTCTTTCAAATTGTTTGTATGAAGATACTGTACCCAGTTGAATAGTCCTCAGGTGTTCATACACTATATTTTGTAATTTTCATATTTTAAAATACAATAGAGTTAAATAACTGCAATAATTAATGTCAAAGCCTCAGGTTTGATTTTACTTACTTTTGCTGCATTATATTAATGTATGAATTTGTTAGAATTGAAAAAGAGCCACTCTAGTAACTAGTT
>NW_012150986.1:1431623-1431962 GCF_000956105.1 Propithecus coquereli
TGGCCTCACCCCTCCACCTGCTTTGGCTGGCCTTGGATGCTCAAGTCCACAGATGTCAGGGGCAGGGTGGGGTGCGCACACTCCATGGGGGTAGAGGTCAATTCAGTGGGAGCAGGACGCATACATTACACCTTCCTTTTGTATTCATCTAAGAGGAGAGAGATGAAGCTTCTCCGCAGTTAACATATGTATTCACTAGCATAGAGTGTTCGAAAGTGCTGGGCACTCTTGGTACTTGCCACCGTCCCAGCTCTTTTCAGTTCCTCCCGGTCATTAGAGGCATAAACCCTGGAAGCGACACTTCCACACTCCTTTGCCAGTAGAGTTGGATTCTTAGAT
>NW_012150986.1:1433332-1435930 GCF_000956105.1 Propithecus coquereli
TATGATGTACGTTTGAAAATTTCTATAATAAAAAGCTTAAGAAAAGTATTCAGAATATGAAGACAAATTGCTCTATGTTTTTCAGAAATGTCTAGAGACGAGCAAAATTCAATCTACCGAGAATTTCAGTAAATTAATGATAAATATTTAGACACCCTCCTTGACATTTCTTAATATTAGCCAAAAACAGTTAGGCCACCTACAACTAAGAAACACTTGTTCTTTCTGATGTGGTTAAAAAGGAAACAAAGTTGAAATAATAGATGTACAACGATAGGGTGCAAAGCGTCAACTCTCCTTTGTCCACAAATATTATTGGGAGGCACGTAGAAAACATCAGGAAGAACTGAAGACACAAATCTAGGATAAATCGCAGCGTGGCAGGTGTGCCTTTCTGTTGCATGAAAATACAGATGTTTCTGAAACTCGTCAGCTTATGGTGGGATCTGAGGGTGCTTTTTTGCAGGCGTTCAAAATGATATAGGGGAACGTCATGTGTTCACATGCAGAGCTATTCACATGATATGTCCGTCAAAGCAGGCCACAGACGGATTCGTAGCCTTACTTCTCTAGGGGATTCTATTGTGTGCTCATGTACAGATGTGTTTACATGTCTAGAAGACATTTTGGAAGATATACACCAATCTGTTTATAGTGGGAGTCTCGGGATGGGTGGGATTCTGGGTATGTTTCACTCCATTTGCTTATCTTTACTTCCTGATGTCTCTGCAGTGTATTGCTTTTATAATAATTGTTTAATTACAAGAACACAGGCCACGTCATGTCCGAATCACTGTGGAAGAGAAAGGAAATAAAACATTGCCATTTAGCAGGCGGCAGAAACAACAAAAATATAAGGAAAAAAGCATAACTTATGTCAGAAGACCAACTTAATTTAATGACAGTATATATAAATAGATTAAATACCCACATTAAAAAGATTCAAGGATTGATTTTTAAAACAATTATGTGCTTTTACCTACCTTGTCATTTGCCTGAAACATTAAAAATAAAGGGCTGGACAAAAAATCGATGAGCAAGAGAACAAAAAGTAGGCCAGAGTGACAATAGTGATCCAGGCGGGGTAGAATTACAAGCAAAAAGCAGTCAACGCATCAGGACTCGCTACATGTGACAGGTTCAACGACAGATCATGATCTTGTGTAGGATCAATTACGTAGACTCAGAAAGTAGAAAGCAAAACCCGATAGACCGTACGGATAATTTAGCAGAAACGCAGCGGAAATGAAAGACTTTATCTTTCAGCCTTTGGCAGATGTAAGTGAAATTAAATGGCAGATATTGAAGTAACTGGAAAGGCATTGTTAATAAACATCAAGTTCAAAAAGAGAATACGTTCTTTTCAGGAATCCATAGAACTTTCTCAAAATGGAGTACCTGCTCTGCTACAAAGAACACTCTGAATTACAGAAAACACAGTACAGGCTAGAGTCAATGGGCTCTAACCATCTGATTCTGACTTCCTGTGATCAGCACCCACACATGATCTGGCTCTATCTCTGTCTGTCTCCCTATGATCCATGCCCACACACGAACTGGCTGTACCTGTCTCTTTCTGTCTTTCTGTGATTCACACTCACATAAGATTTGGCTCTGCTCACCTATTTCTGTCTTCCTGAGATCCATGTTGACAAATGATCTGGATCTACTCATCACTTTTTTCTTTTGGTCCTGAGATCCATACCCACAAATTATCTGGCTCTGACCATCACTTTGTCTTCGTGTGCCCAATACTTGAACATGATCTGGCTTTGCTCATCTGTCTTCTGTGATCCTGCCCACACACGATCTGTGTATACCCATCTCCTTCTGCCTTGCTGAGATCCATACCCACTCATGATCCAGCTCTGCCTATCTCTGTCCTTCGGATACCCTTCCCACACATGATCTGGCTCTACTCGTTGCATTCTGTCTTCCTGTGTTTCATGACCAAACATGGTCTAGTCCTGCCCATTGATTTTTCTCTTCCTGAGGTCCATACCTACGCTTGATCTGGTTCCTCTGATCCCATTCTGCCTTCGTGATATCCATACCCACTCACTGTCTGGTTCTAGCATCTCTTTCTGTCTTCCTTTTTAACGTGCCCACATATGACATGTCTCTGTCCTTGACTTTCTCCCTTTTTCTCATCCATACCCCCATCACTTGATCTCTCTCTGCCCTCATCTTTCTGTGTTCCTGAGGTCTATGCCCCACATCATCTGGCTATGCCCTTTGCTTTCTGTCTTTATAGAATCCAAACACAGACAAGATCTGGCTCTGCCCATATCTATCTTTTCTCTTGAGATCAATACCCACAATGTGGGTGTTGTCTATCTGTCTTGTCTATCTCTCCCTTGTCTATCTGTCTTCCTGAGACCATACCCATACATTGTCTGGCTCTGGCTATGTATTTCTGTCTTTCTGAGGTCCAAGACATGCATGGTCTAGCTACACATCACTTTCTATATTCCTGTGATCCATATCCACACATGACTTGGCTCTGCCCTTCACTGTCTGTCCTCCCATGATCCATAAGCTCACCTGATCTGTCTTTCCCCACCTTTTTCTGTCTTCTTGGGGTCCATACACATATAT
>NW_012150986.1:1439175-1447840 GCF_000956105.1 Propithecus coquereli
GCCCGCCTCGGCCTCCCAGAGTGCTAGGATTACAGGTGTGAGCCACCGTGCCTGGCCATCCACTTCCTTTTCTATGTCCTGTCCAGAGCTTGCCCCCGACTGCACCAGAGCCCCCAGGAAAGCAGCTGCGTGGCCTTGACAGCAAAGAAGACTTTAAATTCCTTCCCAAATAAATTTGAGCAAGGTGTTGGAGTCACTAGCTGTGGAGTCTTAGTCTCTGTCTCCCTGTCTGTGAAATGGGGCCTGGAGGATTCCCTATATCAGAGTGGACTGTGTTCACACAGTGCCCTGGGTTTTTTGTGACTGTGAAGGCAGCTGAATTATAGGCCTCCATCTCCATTGTGCTCACTCCACCCTGGGGAAGTGGAGGAATTTTTTCCCATCAGTGAATTTGGGAAGAAGAGCTGGCAATGTTTTGTCCAGCTCTGCCTTATTCTCCTTGGGAGAAAGACTGCTGGCAGGGTGGGATTTCTGGGTGGGTGTGTCTGGCTAATGCTGGAATCCTCCTGCAGGCTCCTTGTTCTCTCCCACTCAGCTGTGTCCTCTAACTTACCTCGGTAGGAGAAAGATGATATTTTAGCCACCATCTTTACTCTTTTACGTCTCAATTTTTCAGAATCTGGGTGCAGAGGAAAGAGGGGTGATACTTATTGGAGTCCCCTTGGAAATTTCAATAGGCAGCATAAACTAGGTATCTGATCTCTCTCCCTCCCTCTCTCTCTCCCCACCCACGCACACACACACTGTCAGTCGTCAGGTTCTGTTGCCTTCTCCAGGACACTGCTGATTCTGTCTATCCCTCTTGGCCTAATCTCTTGTTGTCCTTGAAGAGTTGGCCATGTGAGGTCCAAGGGCGACCTACAGCTTTGCAGGTGAGCTTGGAAATGGATTCCCACCCCATCACCCATTGAATCTTCAGATGAGAACTTGGCCAGCTTGACTGCAACCTCATGACAGATCCTGGGCCAGAACCACCTGGCTAAGTTGGGGTTGGGCTTCTGACCCACAAAAACTGCGAGATAACGAATGTTTGCTGTTATGCAGCAATACATAACTAAATCAGTGACTTTCTGCTTTTTCTACTTTGTTTTAAAGGCAAAAATTGTATTTAATTATTACACAATGATTACAAACCTCACTGCCAAGCCTTTTCTCCTAATTCCTTTCCTCCACTGATGATAACCACGGAATCAGATGGAAAGTTGTCTGTTACCTGTGGATGCATAGGAAATTCTTGATGGCTGGTTCTGTTTAAAGTTCTGATCTGTCAGATCTCAACTGTGGAAATCTTTGTCTAAAGTCCCAGTGAGATTTTGAAGGAGTGAATGTACTTTCTTAAAAATGAAAATATGCAAAATTTCTTCTTGGTGCATGAAATATTTGATATGTGCGACCTGCTCTGGTAGTTATTTTTAGATCTTATCGGTTGTGGCGTACCTGGGTCTTGTTTTCACTTGTCTTTCAGTGTTTGTGTATGACTGAATGAGGTCAATTCCAAGGAAGAATAAGGAGTTACTGATTATGCTTTGGGGGGAGGGCAGTTATGTATGTATACGTCAATTTATTTCTTCTTTTTCTTTTTTTCCTCCTTTTATTCCTTTAAAAATATTTTCCCGCTGTTTGCTGAGTGCATATCCCATTTCTATGTGGGAAGTTTGGCTATAATATATAATAAGCATATGAATATCACCATTTGGAAATATTCATTGAGTAAGGAATACTGGTTTTTAATGTTGCATCTTGCTTTATTAATTTATGTATCAACATATTTCAAAAGGTTAGCATGGATGCTTGGGAAATCAATAGCAACACTTCTTCTGTTAAAAAAAAAGTGCAGGTACATAAGAAATGACTCTGGTCAGAAAGGATTGCCTTAATATACCCATTCCTGAGATACCTGGGGCAGTCAGTGATATACGAGCATCCCTCCAACCAGGAGACTGTCGAGAGGCACTGGCCAGGACAGGGAATGGTGACCATCACCATTGAGTTCCACTGCAGGCATTGCCAAATGTTTGCATTACTTGCAAAATGGATATACTCACGACTGTAGTGCAAAGGATTTTAAGCCTTATTATTATGTGATAATAAGCAAACTGCCTAAGATATGGTTTTGGTCAATATGCTCATATTGGTAAGGATAAGCTATGTTATGCTGCAGTAACAAACAAACCCTGAAATCTCAGTGGCTTTGCTTGTTCTCTCAGGCAAAGTCTAGTCCTCTATAGTTGCTGCTGCTTTTGTGTGGCTCTGCTATTCTAACACATGGCTTGCAAGATCATCACATCAAGGGAAAAGAGATGCTGGAAGGTAGCTCAGGGTCTTCTTGTTGCCTTATCCCAGAGGTGATATGTGGCACTCCTACTCAGAGCCCACTGGTAGAAGTAATCACATGACCCTGGTTAGGTACAAAAGAGCTTCAAAGAGTGGTTTTCCCAAGAAGAGAAAGAAGAAAATGAAAAGACTTGGTGATACACATGGCATTGTTTCTACAACAGGCTTTAAACATTTTTCAGGCTAAAACGATTGCAGACGTGCTTTCAGGCTGGGCCAGGTTGGTGGCCTGACTGAAGCTCCTTGGGTATAGTGCATAAGTGTTTGCAGGTGACTGGAGGGGGCTGTGTCTGGCTGGAGCCCACCTGTTGCCCCTAAGGAGGGTAGTAATCATTTCCAGTTTTTGCCATGCAAGATTTTGTGCCTTATGTTACAGATCTTCCCATTTTTAAAAACAAAGTGGAAATGCAGATTTTAATGTGAAGTCCCCCAATTTTAAAACATAGGCTTAACTGTAGTCCCAGCTACTCGGGAGGCTGAGGCAGGAGGATTGCTTGAGCCCAGGAGTGTGAGGTTGCTGTGAGCTAGGCTGACGCCATGGCACTCACTCTAGCCCAAGCAAAAGAGTGAGACTCTGTCTCCAAAAAAAAAAAAAAAAAAAAAAAAAAAAAAAAAAAAAAAAAAAAAAAAAAAAACAACAACAACAACAACAACAAAAAACCCCATAGGCTTAAATATACGAGAATAGGCCAAACAAAATGTGCTAGCAGCACTAGTTTGAGCTGTGTGCTGCCAGAATAAGATCTTAAGACTTTGGCCTAGAAACTTGGGATCTTGAATGGACATTTATTTACCTGTGGGATAGAGCAAACTCCAAATTTCTCAGAAGAATCTTGACTCTGCCTGTGAGCATTCTCTTAGTTCACTTTGGTTTGGGTTCAAGTTCTTCATCTTCACATTATCCCCTGCCCAGCTGACCACTGGAGCACTTGGAGCTACACTTAGAATTCAACACAGATTCCCTGCATTCCAGGTCATTGCCAGGCTATACAATCTAGAAGTATTTGGGAAACCACAGGTGTCGTGCATGATTGGAACACAGGATGGGTACTGGGGAAACTTGGAGAGCTGAGCAGGGCCTGCAACAGGAAGGACCCTGGGTCAGCTTTGGGTGGGATCCCAAGAGCTGTGGGAAGCAATGAAAGGATTATAACTGGGATGGTCACACGCGTAGACAGATCATTCTGGCAGCCCTTGGGGGAGGGGCGGGGAGCTCTCACAAGCGGGAACTGACCATCCACTATGTCCAGCACCTGGCTGTACATCCCATCCATGTATTTTCCTTGGGGTCAAGTCCAGCAATTTCACCCTGCCTTTTTGGGCTGTTCTCAGGGGATTAGGTTTCCCTCTGAGTGTAGCCCCAGTTGTTGGGTTAATTACAGTGAGCAAATGGTTAAGCACAGCTACCCTTCTCTTTAAAATTATAGAAGAAATTACTTTAAAGCTTGCCTGAGCTCTGAGAAATTAGTTTTTTTGCAGCATATTAGTTGAACTTTTGCCTAGAGCCTTTTAACGACTGCCTTGCCCATTTGCTTTCTCAGAATTGAAATGTCAAGATTAAGAATGCAGAAAGGCAACCAGGAACCTTGACCGTGTGTGATCTGGATTCGAGGCTGCAGACTCCCTGTTGAGGCCTCAGGAGCCGGCAGTTCTGGGCTGGGAGGGAGGGCAGAGTGTGCTGCGGCCTGCCCTCCTGGGGATGCGAAAGGGCGGGATGGTGCGCACTGTCCCTCCACCCAAACATGGGCGCCAGAGGAGGACGCATGAGCCATCAGAAAGTGACGTGGGATTTGCTTCAGCACCAGGAAGGAGGCAAGTGAGATGTGGGTCCTGGAGTCGTGCAACTGGTGGTGATCAGGTGGCCTGACAGTGTCAGAGGAGGTGACAGCCAAGGTTGGCCCTCAACGGGAGGCCTCCTCCAGCTGGATGCTGCTGCCACCTCCTGCTACTCCCAGGGCACACCCGGGGCACCCCGATCTCCGGACACCCCCACCCCAGGGGCCTCAGTCCTAGACTTGGCCTAAGAGACAGACTGGAGTTTTGGGGCAAATTTTACTTCACCCAGGGCTACCCTTTTGTAGGTAATACAAAAATGGGGAGGTGGCAGCCTGTCACTCTGTCCCGGGCTCATTTCTGTCCCCTTCTTGGTGTCTCTCTCAGCCCCATCCATCTCCGTCTCCCCCCCGCCTCTCTGTCTCTCTCACACACACACGCACACACACACACACACAGGCACACACATGTACACACACGTGCACACATGCACAGACACATGCACACACGCACATACATGTACACGCATGCGCACACATGCACAGACACACACGCACACACACGCACAGAGGCACATGCACCTCTGTCAATGAGCCCATGGCACGCAGCTTTCACAGCCACTAGGACGCAGCCTCGCGCTGCTCCACGGCTCTTCTGGGCCTTTCTCTGTCTTTACAAGGAAAACACAGGTTTGTCAGACATGCCCTTGGAGCCAAAGACTCGGCTGAGCACCCAGGGCCGCCAGCAGAGCCGCGGGGAGGGTGACGCAGGGGCTCCCCGCTGCGGGTGGCGACCCTCGGCGCCTTGAGAAGTCGCCCGGGTTTGCGGCAGGCGGACTGGAGCAGAACGGGAACGCCCGGTCCTGGCACGTGGTGAGGGTCAATCCCGCCAGTGAGCGCGCCGTGTCCCTTCCCTGTCCCGTGGCCGTTGTGTTGCGAGGCTGCATTCAAGTCACTTCATCCTCTTCTTGCGGGCACCGCAGGCTCGGCCCGCGCTTCAGCTAGACATGCACCGGGTTGACCGCGTGAACCTGCCGGGTCGGCGTGACGCAGAGTGTCGCGGTCCCGAGGAGGCACCGCGTGGGGCAGGGCGGCGGATCTCGGCCTGGCTGTCCGTGGCGATACCCTGGAGCTTTTCAGCCCCAGCGCGACACCCGACCGGCCAAGTGGGACTCTCTGGGCCCAGGCTGGGCGGCAAGAGTCTCTACAGCTCCCCTGTTGACCCCGGGTGCAGCCTGGTGGAGAACCAGGCGTGTGGCAGAGTGACCAGTGCCGGGCGTGAGCGGGGGGCCCTTGCCTGCCCCCCGTTCCCTCGGCTCCAGGGCAGGGCCTGCCAGTCTTGTCCTGTGTCCCCACCACTTGTCCCCTCTAGCTTCCATTGGGAGTATGTGTCCCCCTCTTCCCTCGGCCATATCCCAAGACCCCCAACAACCTTTCCCTGCTCTGTTCATCTTGTCCCCAGAGATGTTGAGGCCTCGGATCACCTCGGATCCACACGCTGCAGTGTGTGGTGTCCCCTGCTTTCACTTTAGCGTGTGACAAAGTCATAGGCCGGGGAGCCTGTCGCCCAGGCTTTGCTGCGACACCGTTTCCCGTGAATACAGGGTGAGGAGGCTCCTTTATGAAAATTTGGACCCTCCAGGATTTCCGGTCGGGGTCTTTCCCACCGATGTCATTAAGATGCTGACAGAACTGGCTTCCTTCAGAGGACCGAGGTCGCTAGCCAGGTGCCTGTGCCAGCACTGCCCGGTCGGGAAGCTCCCTGTGGCTGTTGAGGGGTGGGAGGGGGTACTGCAGAAAGCTCTGTCCCCCCAGCATAGATGTTTTTATTTCTCCTTTCTCTGCTATCTTATCTTCTCCTGTATTTGGTTATATTTCACTTTGTGCTGGATATTCTATTTAAAAATTACTTGTGAAAAACAGAAAAATAAAAATTCTTTGTAGAAATAAGTTGACATTATCTTTGCAAGAGAGATTTTTTGTTTGTTTTATGCCAGATGCCTGGGCATGCTAAATCCCCAGGGTACATGAGGGTAAACTATGGGCCACGTGGTTAACTGTTGGTTAATTTTGGGTCACTTTTACTCTGAAGATAAGTCTTTTTGTGGTCCCAGTCCAAGGCAGGGGGTGGTTTACCAACTCCCCTCCCTTGGTGGGTCTCAGGTTGTGATTTTCATCCCTCAGTCTCACAAAGCCACCTTGTAGCTCAGCCTCTTTTGGCCTTTCCTGGGTCAGTAAATGTCCAAGAGCAAAAGCAGTCCTCTGAGCTTTTAATACCTCTTTAGGTTTCTGGCCTTTCTCAGATTCTAGCTGAATAATTGTTAACTTTATAATGTTCTTTAATGGTACTTAGCAAAAAAGGGGGGCATTTCACCAATCAGGGGCGACTGCAAGGCAGTGTGGATCCCAAGGCCTGCAAGCCAGCACCTGGAGCTTGTGTAAGGCAGAGCTCAGCATGGGGCCCAAGGCTAAGAAACTGATTGAGGGATGTCAGTCCAGCAGACAACCTGCAGCTGGAACTATCATAAACCTCAAGACTATTTCTGTTTCACTCCTGACCACATGTCTCGGTATATAGAGAAATAGATTAGATAAGTATGTAGGCTTGGTGTTCCTGTTTTATACATTTTTATTTTTAACTTGTATGCTCAGCTAGGTCTATTCTTAACTTAGGGCTTAAAATGTTTATCTTGGAAAAATTTTGTAACTGTTTACTCTTGTAGATAGAATTAGGTAAGGGATCTCTTGAAACCTTTGGGGGGCCTTAAAACCTAAACGAATAATCTGTACACATAATTCTATGACCAAGGACAACTACTTGCTGTACCAATAAATACTGATGTGGGACTTCACTCAGGGCCTACTGGCTCATGGGAATGCTGGAGGACCCCTCACTTCTCCATCACTTTAAACTACACTTTGTCTCTGCCTCTATTATTTCCAAATCTCTTGTGACGATCCTGCCTGGGACCTGTTTTGTTGGGAGAGTAGCTAACTCCCAGCATGACATAGTGAGGAAATGGCAGGGAAATCCCACTCACTGGGCTGGGTGCTTTATATTTTATAACATTTAATTCTTAGAATCTTGTGAGGGAGGTGGTGTTCAGATATAAATAAGACATGGTGCTGCTCCCCAGAAACTTAGAAGGAGAGGAGCATGTTGACAAGGATTTCTAATATCTGGTAAAGTAATTTAGGTGCTAAAAGGGAGGTGAATGTTACTTGCTGTGGAATCCTAGAGAAGTGACTGACTCAATCTTACTGGGGGCTACAGGAAAGTGTCTTGGTGGAGGTATTATTAGAACAGATGTAGCACTGGGACAGGCTTAGAAGGATGTGAAGAATTTCCAGATGCAACTGAACCAGAGGTGAAATCTCATAGTGGACATTAGCATGTGCTATGGGGGCTGATAGGAGTGATCAAGTCATAACTCTGCCACTAGCCCTGTGGTTTTGAGAAAAATTAAACTTTCTACACTTCAGTTTTCTCATCTTTAAAATGGGACACTGGGCCGGGTGCAGCGGCTCACGCTTATAATCCTAGCATTCTGGGAGGCTGAATCAGAAGGATTGCTTGCGCTCAGGAGTTCGAGACCAGCCTGAGCAAGAGCGAGACCCAGTCTCTACTAAAAAATGGAAAACATTAACCTGGCGTGGTGGTGCGCGCCTGTAATCTCAGCTACTCGGGAGGCTGAGGCAGGAGGATCAGTTGAGCCCAGGAGTTTGAGGTTGCTGTGAGCTAGGATGACGCCACGGCACTCTAGCCTCGGCTACAGAGTGAGACACTGACTCAAAAAAAAAAAAAAGGGGACACTAACACTGACTTTTTACGGTGTTGAGGACCAGCTAAGGTCAGACATGTTAAGTTGGCTACCGGTTCATATATATATATATACACACACACACATACGTATACATGTATAACTTTTTTCCTAAAAAGTACACTTAAAAAAAGCGGGAAGAGGAAAGGCGCCAAACTTGGTATAGCCCCGACCACCCCTCCCCCAGAGTTGCGCAGGCGCGCTGTGCGCTACTGCGCAGTCGCAAAACCTCTTTTAGGCAGCGAGTTTCTCGCTCCTTCCATTTGGGGTCTCAGTCTTCTGCAGACGCCTCGTGGAAGCAGTCGCTCCAGGGCCGCAGCGCAGACGCCGAGCCTCAGGCGCTCAGAGCCAGGCACCGCCACTCAGAATGTCTAATGAAGAGGGTAAGGGACCCTCCCCGCAGCTGCCCACTAGCTTCTGCCTCAGGCTCTGACAGAGTTCAGACGGTGCCCACTTAGACGGCCACACGGTAGACCGGCGGATTGGCTGGTTATCGGCTGGGGCATGTCCAGTGGTGGCCTCTGGGCACTGGCCGCCAATTCGTCAGCTAGGACGGCCCCGATTGGTCAGTGGGTGCGTGGGAACCCCGAGTATGCCAGAGATCCAGGGGTACCAGGGGCTCAAGATGTCTCTGAGGCTCAAAGTGGAACTGAGCCTCGTGGAGTCCCTGTGGCTTGCGGCGTCCCAAGGGCTTGCGGCGTCTCGGGGGCTTGAGGAGACGGGGGACTCGGGGAGTCT
>NW_012150986.1:1448318-1455465 GCF_000956105.1 Propithecus coquereli
GGCGTCTCAGGGGCTTGAGGAGACTCTGGGATTCCCATCGTCTCCCGGGTTGGTGGCGTCCCTGTGGCTGTCGGTGTCCCGGGGGCTGGAGGCGACTTTGGGGCTCACGCGGCCTCCCAGGGGCTTTAGGTCACCGTGCGCGTCGTGGTGTCCCTGAGGCTAGCGGTAAACTTGGGCCTCACGGAGTCCCTGGGGTTCGCGGTGTCCCAGGGGCTCGAGGTGACCCTAGGGCTCGTGGCGAGTGCGCGTCGAGAGGTTGCCCATGATTTTTGGCATTAGGGCCCGTGGTTCTTTCCAGAACCTCGAGCGGCGGTAAAACAGTCTTGGCAGTCGCCGATCCAGGAGGTGGAGCCATTGCAAGCCGTTTCTTCGTGCCCTCTAAAGGGCCGCGTGGGGACTGCGGCGCCCGCGCTTTTTCCTTGAACTTTTTTTTTTAAGGCTCGTGTGAGCTGCTGAGCACAGCCCTGTGCGGTTTGGCTTAAGGCTAGGGCTCGTCCGGGGGCAGGGGATTTGCTTTGCGGGGCAGAGTTAGTCTGCGCTTTGCAGCCTCAAATTTCAGCCGGGCTGCGGTGAGGTGGCTTGAGTGGTTCCCACGACTCTCCCGGGATGCCAGCGCGTGTGAGCTTTTGACATTTGGCAATTTATTAGGTACTCGGTGCTGACTTTCTGGGACGAGTTGATCCTTTTTCAGCCTTTCTCGGTGGAGGCGGGTGGGAGGGCGAGGAAGGACCCAGACTCTCAGGCTTTTACAGAGGTTTGTTTAAAGAATGGACAAACTCACGAGTTGATTCATATAAAATCTTGTGAGATTGAGATGTAGATTTTGAGGCTTTGATGGTAACCGGGTTTGATCAAAGACAGACAGAGCAGCCTCGCTGTTTTATTGTAAATACATAAAGGAAGGGGAAGAAAAAAAAGATGTAGGGGTGTTGTGCAGAAGTCCCTGGGTATGGAGCCTGCTCTTTGCTTCAAGAGGGCAGATGCCGTTGTCAGGAAATACTGCAAAATGTGGGAATCCCTGCAAAGCAGGGGAGCCCGTTTGTTCCCGCTCAAGAGCCCAGCCTGCCCGAAGTCTGGTTGTTTGATAGAAAAGGCTCTGCTTTAGTCTGTGGGGAATCGCTTCCCTCCCTCCTACCCGGCTCTGCCCGAGTTGGGGCTGCTCTTTTATAACGTGAAGTGGTTAACTGGTTTAAGGTTTACGGACGGTAATTTTCCAGGCAACTTTTCTGTATAGTGTTTTATACAGCAGAATATGGGCTAGATGCAGTTTTGAGCCTCCCTTCTCTGGCCGGCAGCAAGTGCTGGGTGATGGGATACAATTTTGGCCTCGTTATCCACCATCTGGCGGACTTTGGTGTCTCTAAAGTTTAATACGGACAATGGAAGGTCTGCCTTTGAGAGTCTTGCCAGAAGATTTAGAAAGTGATTGGTCACTTTAAACAAAATTGGAGCGCTCCAGCTGTTGTAATCTGCACTGTTTTGCTGTGTATTCCGTCAGGTGGTCCTGGGGCGAAATGCAGTTTTCGGCCTTCATCATTATCTGATAAATTGATGGCAAGTGAATGCCTTGCACCTTGGGAGCTTAATCGTCAAAAAACTAATAAATGGTACAATGTCTTTTAAAATTTGATTAGGAAGGTTATGTGTATACCTAAAAGAATTAATAAGAATTGTACATATTTACTGAGAGACCTTGGTGGAGTTGTCAATAGCTTTACTAGCTTTAGTTTGTTGATACACAAAAGTTCATCTTAATAAATTTTCGATTACCTTTGTTATTGTTTTCTGATGAGATGGTCTAAAGTTTATTGTAGAGAATCAACAGAGAAGTCTAATGAAGATAATTTTGCTACTCAGAGATAGCCACCTAGATAACCATTGGTTATGTTACTTTCGACTCTCAAAGTTAGGATTAGACTGTATTTTTCTGTTTTGAATCCTTTCCCCTCCTTTTAACATTATTTCACAAGCATTTCTAATATCAGTAAATTTTCTTTGAGAACATGCTTCTGCTCATTGGCTATATACCATTTCGTTTAGGGAAATACCCTAATTTATTTAACCTTTTGTTTATTTATCCCTTTTGTTTAGATAATTAGGTAGTTTCCAATGTTCTATTTTTCTCCTTGTGAAGACTATTCAGTAGAGTTCAGAGTGACTCTTCATACCCAATCCCATGTTTTAAGGATGAGAAAACAGAGGCAAAAGAGTCAATGTATTTTGCCCAAAGGTCATACCTCTGGATAACTTCAGAGCCTAAATTGGAACCCCTCATTGTGTGATTCCTAATTTAGTACCATTTTCATTTTACCATGTGCCCCTTACACTAGCTAATTACTTTATTCTTATGCTTTGGTCTATTTGAAATCAATATAGTGAATCCAAGTTATGATACAATATAATGTGATCTGTGAGTAAATACCTCAAGCTTACACATTTTCTTTTTCAGGCCAACTTTAAGAAATAAGAAAGCCCATTTTAATATCAGGCATTTTGCATGATGGGTTGTTTTTAATATTCATTAAAATGGTTTATGGAGTTGATATTTCACACCTAGTTTATTTGTGGTTACCTATTTCACATTTTGTGAGATTCAATTTGTTTCATAACAACATTTACTTTTGTACTTTATTTCCGCCCTATCATTTGTCATAAATATGAATATTAATTTTTAGAGAACAAGTTTGGAAATTCATGGTCACCACATGTGTGGCTATGTAACACCAGTTGCATCATTTAAGTTAAAAGCATATCATTGAACATACTGTAGCATGGGCCAGGTGGCCACGTGTCTTACATGAGAAGAAATTTATTGTTCTTACAAAATTGGAAGTACTAGAAATAATGATCTATGTGTGTGTATACATACATATATATTTCAAAGCTTCTTACTCAGCAATTGATTCGTTAGCTAACTTGTAATGATTACAGATATCAAAATACTTAATACGATTTTTTCAGCTCAAAAGTTTTTTAAACAATCCGTAACTTTATAAGGTAGTTTCCTCTAGAAACTTTATTTAATCTAAACTTTCTCTTTGCTTATTCTTAGATTTCATTGTTGTAACTATTGAAGATGACAGTGATGGAGGCAGCAATGATGATCATTATGTGACAGCTGAAGCTTCTGACAGAGAAGTTACTCAGGACGCATTTCTCACTGATGACCTGGTGACCATACAAACAGATTTTCAAGACAGCAGTGGTAACATTGAGGTTTCATCCCAAGTGTCAAATGGTAATTTTGCTAAATTTCCTCCTGGACAAAATTTTGCTCTCTGGTCTCCATTTCCAGTAAATTGCTTAAATATTCCTATAACCTTTACATTAATTAGTTATTACCAGAGCACCATGCTTTGTGGTAATACTATAGTGTTTACTTATGCTTGCATTTTCCCTTCACTTAAGCTTTGCCACATCTCCTTTTCCCTTCTTACTCTATGGGGAACAGTCTCAGAAGGCATCGGGGAGAATATATTTTCTGTCTATGAAGAATTATTTATATCTGGCAACTATAACTATGTGGTGGCAAAGCAAAAGTGAAAAGCTAAAACTGAACTTATAGGAAAAGCAGCTTGGGTCAAGAGTCCATGGAGCAGATGACATGATTATCTATGTAGAAAGTCTTAAAGAATCAACAAAAATCTGGAACTAATATGTGATTATAGCAAGGTTGCAGCATACAAGGTTAATATACGAAAATTAATCACTTTACTACATACAAGCAATAAACAATTGGAATTTGAAATTAAAAACACAATTCTACTTACATTAGTACCCAAAAGAGTCCATAGAAAATGGAGTCTTGCAACCAGAACTGCTGTAGCTACTTGTTCTTCGAATGTTTGTTTCCCCACCACAGCATTGAAAGAAATGTGAGACTATTCATATCCTTACTTGTACAGAGAACTTAGAGACATTAACCACTTGGAATATTTCTTCTGTAGCTATATGACAATTTGTTCTTTACCCTTTGCTTAGAGAATTGGGTTTCCTACTCTTTAAAACATTGAAATGTTACTGTTTAGGTTGGAGGTTGGCAAACCTTTTCTGTAAGGGGCCAGATAGTAAATATTTTAAGCTTTGCAGGCCATAAGGTCTCTATCTTAACTCTGCCATTGTAGCATGAAAGCAGGTGATATGTAAACAGATGGTCATGGCTGTGTTTCAGTAAAACTTTATGGATACGGAAATTTGAATTTCCTATAATTTTTCCATTTTATGAAATATTTTTTTCTCCAATAATTTAGAAATATAAAAAAAAACCCCAACATTCTTAGCTTGTGGGATACATAAAAACAGGTGGCAGGATGGATTTGGTCCACAGTTGTGGTTTGCTGACCCTGATCTAACTGATGCCAATAAGTCATTTGATACCACTTATCTTTTCTGGTTTTAAAACTATATGCAGGGCCAGCAGACTACTTCCTTGGTGTGTTATAGAACATCTGTCTGACTCCAACGGCCCTCGTTAGTGGGAAAGAACCAGAGGAGAATTTTCAAATGTGCTACCAACCCATTATTTCTAATTCTAGGAATTTGCCTCATAGAATGACTTGCAGAAGTGCAAGACTGTTTAACAGCATTCTTTGCAAGAGAAAAACTTTATAAGTAACTTGAACATCCATGAATCAGGGACTGATCAAATAAATTATGGCTTATCTACATAACAGAAAACTAAGGAGTTTTTAAATTGACTGCAATATATCTAAAGGCATTGGTTTGGAAAGACCAATGCATGTTTAGCAATAAAAGGAGGTTGCAGAGCAGTGCTTATAGTCTGATCTCTTTTATCTATCTAACAGGTAGAAAAAACTCAGAATAGGACATTTTAGGAAAGGTAGCCAAGTAATTATTTTCAATTTTTTAAAATTTTGTAGAGACAGGGTCTTGCTATGCTGCCCAGGCTGGTCTCAAACTCCTGGCCTCAAACAATTCTCCTGCCTCCGCCTCCCAAAGTGTTGAGATTACAGGCATGAGCCACTGTGCCTGGCCGTAAAATATTTTAAAAACCATAATTGACATATAAAATTGCTCAGAATATGTGTACAGTATGATTCAAACTATATAAAATATATATGGAGTAAGAAAAAGAGAAGAAAATATATCTAAACGTTATGATATTTATTGCTGATGGATTACTTTCTCTGTTTATTTAAGAAGCTGAAATCCTTTAGGTGAACTTTTTCTTTTTTTGGCATCCTGGGTGGTGTGTACAATAGGTGAACTTTTTACAGAAGTCTGTTATCAATACACACAAAAATACGCACACATTATTAATATACAGCTTAAATAATTTTCAAATTAATTCATGCACCCAGCCCAAGAAATAGAAGGTTAAGAGCTCCCCAGAATCCACCCCTGCTTTCAGTCACTATTCCCTTTGCAAGGTAACCACTATCCTGACTTTTCCCACCATAGGTTACTTTTGCCTATTTTTGAGTTTTATATCAATTGAATCATATACTATACTCTCTTGCATCGGGCTTTTTTTTTTTTGGAGACAGGGTCTTGCTATGTTGCCCAGGCTGGAGTTCAGTGGCTTTTCACAGGGGCCATCATAACACATTATGGCCTTGAACTCCTGGGCTCAAGGAGTCCTCCCATCTTAGCCTCAGGAGTAGCTGGGACTACAGGCGTGTGCCACTGTGCCTGGCTGGTGTCTGCCTCCTTTAACTTAAGGTTATGATTGTGAGATTTATCCTTGCTGTGTGTAGTAGTAGTTGGTTTATTCTCACTGCTGTGTAGTTCATTTATATGAATATACCACAATTTAATTAATCATAGCTTGTGTTAGTTTTATAGTCAGAAAAAAAAACCCAAGGAATTTAAAAATAAAATTTGGTTGAAGGTAGAGCTCAAATTGGACATATTTTATGACTTAACATTTTTATATATTAGTCTGTATTAATTCTCCCATCTTCTTTATCCTCTTTTGGGCCTGTGGTCATTATATGTCCACCACAGAATGAAAGGGAAACAGAAAAGAGATGAAACCTGAGTCCCTTAATTGTGCCTCTCATTACTGCTCTGGCTTAGGGTGGATAAAGTGAATTAACTCTTTCATTAACGTGTCCCTCCCAGTAACTGTGATGCAGGCGTTCAAAGCAAATCTCTAGTACAAGACATACTCTGATATTGTTGCATTCAATGTCTTTTTCTAGTTCCACAGTTAAATGACTCAGAGCCGTAATGGAACCTTCCTAATTCTGGATTGTTTGGCTTACATTTCACATCCATTTATTTAGGTTTAATATGAAATTTAGCTAATAAGGCTGGGCACAGTGGCTCACACCTGTAATCGCAACACATTCGAAGGCTGAGGTGGGAGGATGGCTTGAGGCCAGGAGTTTGAGGTTTCAGTGAGCTACGACGACGCCACTGCACTCTAGCCTGGGTAACAGAGTGAGACTCTGTCTCTAAAAAAACCAAACCAAAACAAACTCCTAACTAATAAGGCAATTATAACTTTAGAACTGACATGGACATTACAGATAATCTCAACTGGTTTTCACCTGGCAGATTGGGCGGCGGTGTCTATAGTGGTCTGCCCAGTCCGCAAAGAGATGGGGCCGGATCTGGAGTAGATTCCCGGATTACATTTTGGAGGCATGCTGCCTCCCTAAGTAAAGAGCCATTTTAAGCTCCTTTACAAAAACTGCCATCGTATTCTCTTGTTCGTTAACTTTAAGTTACTAAGCATTCACTTTACACTTTGGAATTGGTTTGATTCTTATTCCTAGTCATGGGCAGTATAGCCCTTCAGTTTAAAAAGACTTACTCTGAATCACTAATGAAAGAATTCTTGTTTTGTCACTCTCTGAAATTCAACCAGAACTCCAATTTGAGGTGGCATTCTGAGAGCATGTCCCTGTTAAGGTTGTTAAGGTAGTAAGTGTGTGAAGTAACTTTTTTATATGTTGCTTTACAGAACATGAAGGCTTAGTTCCAGAAATGAACTGCACAGCAAATTTAAAAAGATATGGCCCCAACTCAGTGGAAGAGGTGTTTATCCCATTGCACAAAAAAAGACGATCATCTACTCTGAGGGAGAATGCTATGGTTTGTATATAAAAGTGAAAATCTTTCTTTGTTCTTTTCTTTTTTTTTATTTCAGCATATTATGGGGGTACAGATGTTTAGGTTA
>NW_012150986.1:1457966-1492062 GCF_000956105.1 Propithecus coquereli
GGAGGCTGAGGCAGGAGGATCGCTTGAGCCCAGGAGTTTGAGGTTGCTGTGAGCTAGGATGATGCCCCGGCACTCTAGTCCGGGCAACACAGTGAGACTCTGTCTCAAAAAAAAAAAAATGTTTTAAGATGATTTGGAGATTAATTTATCAAGAAAAATAGGTGCCTAAGTGTTTCCTATCTTGTCCACAGAGTGTCACTGTTGGATTATTTACAAATCAAAAGTCCTGTAACATTTGGTTCTTTGTGCATGGTTAGAAATATTTGCTTTTAAAGCAGTTCTGGTACTAGAAGACTAGTCTTTCTACTCTGAAGTACATACGGGGTTAAGCTTGATGGAAAAAGGTATCTTAAGTGGATCTGGGTTAAGGAGAACACAGTTCTGCAAGTACATCTTTTCATGTTGTCTTAGGATTTGCCATGGGCAAAGGCTCTTTGAGATAACAAATACGCTTTTCGTGCTTCTTAAAAATGAAATAAAAGTCTTGAACTTTTCTTTGAGTTCTTTTTTTCATATTTCCTTTTGGCTTATTAATAAATCTTCCTTAGACAAGAACATGAATACCCGATTGTGAAGAAGGTGGTAGTGACTTCAGACTTTGAATAATTACTTAATATTAATTGCTAATTGCCAAATATGTTCACGCTTAGGCCTCACCAAGAAAATGATTTAGATTTTTTTTCAGCCTTCATAGACTGGAGTTACTCTGAACTCAGGCTCAAGGAAATATTTCTCTCTCTTGAATTTGTATACTTCTTTTCATTAGACAATGAGCTCTTAATCATTTTGTTTTCCTCTTTTTCTGGTGTAATAGGAAATTCACAGCATTTTGTACCCATTTTCGTTAACTTTTCTAATTTTTGAAATAATTTTAAATTTACAGAAATGTTGCAAAATATTGCAGAGAGTTCTTATGTATATACTTCACACAGCTTCCCTTAATGTTAACTTACCTGTATAACTTAAAATTATGATAATTGTAAAACCGCGGTACAGTTATCAAAACCAGAACATTAACATTGGTGCAGTACTGTTGGCTAAACTGTACTGTTTGAATGTTGCCATTCCCTCCTACCCCTACGTCCTTTTTCTTTTCCAGGATCCAATCTAGTATTCGACATTGAATTTAGTTGTGTCTCCTTAGCCTCTTGTAGTCTATGATAGCTCCTCATTCTTTCCTTGACACTTTTGATGACTACTGGTCAGTTATTTTATAAAATGTCTTAATCTTGGTGCATCTTATACTTTCTCTTGAATACATTGAGATTATGCAGTTTTGGCAAGAATACCACACGGATGATGTTATCTCCTCATTGACTCATATCAGAGGGTACATTGTGTTGATACATCTTTTTATTGGTGATGTTAACATCAATCACTTGGTTTACATAGTGTCTTCTAGATTTTTCCATTGTAAAGTTATATTATTTTTCCCTTTGTAAGTGATAAGTATCTTGAATGGAAGGGTACTTTGAGACTATTTTAATATCCTGTTTTTCCTCAACCCACCAAGTTGAGTTAGCATCCATCCATGGATTTTACCTGCAGTAATCATTACTGTGGCGTTTGCCTCGTGGTAATGCTCTGTTTTCCTCATTCTTTCTGTATTTATTAATTGGAATTCATTTGTAAGGAAGAGATGTCTCTTATCTTTTACTTATTTATGTAGTTATATATATTTACATAAATGTGGACTCATAGACATATGTTGCATTATATGAGTTATAATCTAGTATTATAGTTATTTATTTCATTGACCAAATTTTCCAGTGTTGGCTTTTGGGAACTCCTTCTAGTTGGCTCCTGTGGCCTTTTGACCTGTTCCCACCCTTTTTGAGCACTTCCTTATTTTCTTACATCACAAGATGTTCTAGGCTCATCTGTACTTTCCTTGTCCCAGCCCTGGAATTCAACTTCTCTTGAAGGAGCCCTGGTTCCTTTTATTGGAGAATGGTATTTAGAAACCAAGATCTGGACACTAGGTGTGTTCACTGCTGTTCTTGTGTCATTGATCCTAGGCCTCTTAGCTGACAGAGCCAGGAAATAAATGTATGTATTCTAATGTGTGCATATACATAAATTTATATTTCTGTGCCTATCTTTATATGTATCAAAAACTATATGTTCATACTGATATTCAGTAGCTTTTCTTAAACCTACATTCTTATATAATAACTTCTTTCCTTACCTCCTTTATTAATCAACTCTTTTTCATTCTCATATGAATGTGGGTTTTGGTTTTACTTTATCTCTGGTTTATAGTAAAAGATTTCTGAAATCCTTTGGAACATAGGGGAAAAATGAAAACAATGAAAAAAGATAAGTATTTAAAGTGTAATTTTTTATAGTGCTTAATTTGGCTGCTAGTGATATTAGCATTGACTACTTATTTTATAATATTAATAGATGAGCAATATGGCTGAAGTTTCCTTTGATGAAAATCATCAAAATCAACTTATGGAATCCTAGCACTATTGTGAGGTATTAGACTTCTGTCTCTCAAATGTAGTTTTCTGAAATATTGAGCTAAATTTTTCCTTATCACATTTAATGTTATTGTACAATTAATAGAAATTTTGCCATGTCAAGTTGTCTATGATTATCACCCCACTGTGGTACACTTTTAAAAAGTTTCTAGTTAGAATAGTTTCCCAAGGTGAAAAATTTGAAATAAAAATGATTTCTGTAGGTTTTTTTTTTTAAAAAAAACAGCCCATAACTGATAAAATGTATTAAGGTTGGTGCAAAGTAATTGCAGTTTTAGCATTGTTCAAATTTGCTGTTTGATGTTGGAATACATTCTTAAATGTGGTTATGTTATACATCATTTTAATGCTCATTTCTCGCTTTACATTTTTTTGCGAATGACTTATTACTTGCTGTTTATTTTATATTTGTGTTAGACTATGGAAATGATGTTAGACAAAAAGCAAATTTGACTGATTTTCTTATTCGAGTTCAAAATGGGTCATAAAGCGGCGGCGACAACTCACAATATCATCAATGCATTTGGCCCAGGAACTGTTAGTGAATGTACAGTGCAGTGGTGGTTCAAGAAGTTTTGCAAAGGAGCCGAGAGCTTTGAAGATGAGGAGTGCAGTGGCCGGCCATCAGAAGTTGACAGCGACCAATTGAGAGCACTCATTGAAGCTGATCCTCCTACAACAACATGAGAAGTTGCTGAAGAACTCAACATCGACCATTCTATGGGTTGTTTGGCATTTGAAGCAAATTGGAAAGGTAAAAAAGCTCGATAAGTGGGTGCCTCATGAGATGGCCAAAAATAAAAAAAAATCGTCGTTTTGAAGTGTCCTCTTCTTGTGCACAATTACAATGAACCATTTCTTGATCGGATTGTGATGTGTGACGAAAAGTGGATTTTGTACGACAACCACTGACGACCAGCTCAGTGGTTGGACCGAGAAGAAGCTCCAAAGCACTTCCCAAAGCCAAATTTGCACCAAAAAAAGATGATGGTGACTGTTTGGTAGTCTGCTGCCGATCCGATCTACTGCAGCTTTCTGAATCCCAGGGAAACCATTCCATCTGAGAATTATGCTCAGCAAATCAATGAGATGCACCGAAAACTGCAACACCTGCAGGTGGCATTGGTTAACAGAAGGGCCCAATTCTTCTCCATGACAATGCCCGACAGCATGTCGCACAACCAAAACTTCAAAAGTTGAACAAATTGGGCTACGAAGTTTTGCCTCATCCGCCATATTCACCTGATCTCTCGCCAGCTGACTACCATTTCTCCAAGCATCTCGACAACTTTTTGCAGGGAAAACGCTTCTACAACCAGCAGGATGCAGAAAATGCTTTCCAAGAGTTTGTCAAATCCCGAAGCATGGATTTTTACGCTACAGGAATAAACAAACTTATTTCTTGTTGGCAAAAATGTGTTGATTGGAATGGTTCCTATTTTGATTAATAAAGATGTGTTTGAGCCTAGTTATAATGATTTAAAATTAGTGGTCCAAAACTGCAGTTACTTTTGCACCAACCTAATAGTTAAGCCTCTTTCACCTGATTGTTTGATATTTAATTTCTCTAACATAATCTTTTAGGAAATCAACTGGATGAAATGTAGTTTATGCCTAAATGCATATCAAGATATCTCAGTTGAAACAAAGTGGCAGCCCATCAATGTTTTGTAAAGAGTATATCTTGTGTTTCGAGGGGATTTCGTAAAAATTAGCATGTTGGTAGCGATGGACAGAGGTATGTGATTACCAGGAATTTTGTGAGCTGCATACCCAAGAGGTAATGAAAGTTTTTTTAAAAAATGAATAAATGTTTCTTAACATATAGAGTTTCTTGAATGAGATGAGCTAACACACTTTGAGAAGTGAAAGTGTTTGGGTCTTTATCATTAGCAAGGAGAGAAGTGGAATGTTTCCAAGGGTCATGTGCAGCTGGCCAGATGGAGGGGAAGGAGGGCCCAGGTGGGCTGGAGAGGGAGGAGCAGGCTCTCCTGCCTGCCTTACCCCTTGCCTGAGGGTCCTCTGTGGGCAGCCTAGGTCTGCTCAGCACGGGTGAGAGCTGGGCTGGGAGGTGCCCAGGGCCAGAGCCACAGCGTGAAATGGCCCGAGTGCTCCTCTCCATTGCCCCCGAGGGCCGGCTCTTTCCTTCTTCCACGTCTCCCTTCCCATTCTAGATGCTTCAGCCTGCTCTTCTTTCCTCCCATTCCCTCCACCGAGCCCCTTGTCCTTGCCCAGCACCCTCTCCTGTCCACCCCTGCCCCTTTCAGGCTGGGAGCAGAGGAGGATGCCCTCCGCTGGCCGTCCCTGCCCGGTCACCCGTCACGAGCTCCAGGGAGCCCCTACCCACCTCGCCTCACCTACCCCAGTGCTGCCGCTTCTCTCCTGTAGCAGTCCTCCCCTCCATGGCCTTGTTCCTGTCCCCATAGCCCACCAGCCAGCCCGACCCCATCCTTCTCACCCGCTTCCTGATCACTGCAACGGAAAGGTGTCTCCCACTGTCAGGACTGACACCTGCTCTGGTTTCTGAGTCTGGCCCTTTCCCCTGTGCTCAGACACTGCCCCCCATCAGGCTCCAGCCTCCTCCAGCTCCAGCCCTGTCCTTGTCACACCTTCCCCTTCTCACAGCTTTGAAAAGCCACTTCTCTTGCCTCCCCATCCCTCGTTTGTTGTCACTTCACTCTCTTACCTCTCATGACAGCCCAGTTCCTGCTATGTCATTGATAGTCACTGTCCACGTAATCTAGTTTCCTGTTTTTCTTTCCGAGTATGTTAGAACATGCTGTTCCTCCTGCCCCGTGTGCCCGGCCATGCATCTTCACCTGGCGAACACCTTCTCATCTTTTCATTCTCAACCCTGACATCACCTTCTCTGCAAAGCCTCCCATGACTACCAGCCTGGGTTAGGTCCTGCTCTTCTGTGCATGCTTAGCCTCCTGTTCTTACCTGTGTCATGGCACTGGTAATGCCAGTAAAAATAATAATATGATTATACCATTGAGCACTGTTGGACCAGGCATCACATAGTATTGTCATTGTTAGTATTATATTAACATGATACTCTAGCAAGGTTCCTGTCCTCAAAAGAACATTAAGAGATATGTTTATCCGATATCCTACATAAAGAAAGTGAAGCACAGAGAGGTTAAGTAACTCGCCCAAGGTCACACTGCTGATAAGCAGTAGAAGTCTAGTATTTGACCCCAACAGCGTTCCCCTAGAGCCTGTGCTGTTTATCTCAGATTCTCAGGCCAGTGGTTTGCACACTTGAGTGAGCTTCAGAATCACCTGGAGAGCTCGTTAAAACACAGACTGCTGTCTCCACTCTCAGAGTTCCCAACTGAGTAGGTCTGATGTGGAGCCTGAGGTTTTGCATTTCTAACAAGCTTGCAGGTGATGACATTGTCACTCCACAGACCACACTTTGGGAACCAATGATCCAGGCCGTTAATCACTTAGTCTCTGTTGGAATTGTCTCTTTACTTGTCTCTCTTCTCAGCTGAGATGGGAGTTCCTCTAGGATAGGAGCTTTTTTCTAAGTCCATGTTCTCAGCACCTAGGAAAGTAGTTCTGACAGGTGGTAGGCCGACAATAATGCTTAATTGAATGAATAAATGAATGAATGAGGAAATGTTTCTGGCCTTTCGTTTAAGTATTTTTTGCCTGAAAGTTCTGTGTATTTCAGGAAGAATCTTCAGATTTTTATCAGTCACATAACTGATTGGTATATAGGGATATGTACTCAATGGTTTTTTATAGTTAATTGTTGACTGCATGATTTTAAAATACTTTGAAGGCAAAAATCATATCTGTTATACTTGGCTCAATGTTCTTTCCGGAGTGGAACACTCACTGTCTATATATAGACTTCTATATACACATATGTATATAACATACATATATGTTATATATGAACATGATAATGACTTATCATGTTCATGAGTCATTATATAGAAAATGAGTCTTTGGCCTTTTAGCAGATTTGAACATTTCTTTCCTACAATGGCGCCTTCCTTGGTGTGAAATGGCTCCATCATCAGTGTGATGGGTTAGAGGAAGTGTGGTACATTCCCTTTCCAGCATTAAAGGTTCTTCAACGCCTGCATGGAATAGAGTGGTGGAGGGTAAGTTGGGGCTCTTTAGCTCAGCCAGTTGGCTGTATTACCTACAACCAGGCCTCAAGTAGGAAGTAAGACATTTCTGAGGGCTCGAGAAATTTTGTTGTGTCTGGCAGTTAAAATTTGACTTAATGGTATTTTCACATGTTACTTTTCTTTCGATATAGGAACTGCTAATTTTTTTTATTATAATAGGATTTACCAGAACTTATTGAAAGCACGTATAATCAGGTTAACCGGCTTTGTGAAATCGTTTCAAAAATACAAGGATCTGGGAAGAAATCATTGATAATAAAACGTGTAAGTGTTATAAAAATATTTTTACAACTTCGTTAAACCTCTAGTTCCTAAAGATACCAACCAGTTAGAAGTGACTAGAACTAGTAACTATGAGATTAGCAAGGCTGATTGCAACTTATTTTAATAGCAGATGGGGGGCTAAAACTGTTGGAAGAAGAATGCTGAAGTTAAGGTTTGATAAATTATGACATTGGGTATTTTTATGTTAGTAAGCATCATGTATAGAATGCAATTAAAATGTAGGGTTGAAAATGAATTAAAAACATAATCAAAATACAAATTTATCCTTAATATTGGAAAATGATGTTTGAAGAGAAATAAGCATGAAATGTTTTTACCAACTTTTTAAACCTCATTTTTAGTTACAGTTGGTTTATATTGGTTGATGTCATTTGAGAGGTCATCTGGATTTACACAAAAAAGTTTTGATTGTATATCTCATGGAGAAATTGAAGTCCAGGAACCAAAGAAAAGAGTTAAATTCATTCTATTTTCTTACCCTGGACAGGAAAATTGTAACACATCATTATTAGTGGAAACTCAGGAAGCCCACACCGGGGCCAATCCTGCAGGAACATCTCTTCAGTCAGCAGCATGCCCTGAATCGCAGCAGCCAGACCCCAGGGAGAATCCATCACTTCCCAGCATTGTCTCTACACATTCATTATGTCTGCATCTCTCTGCACCATCAGATTCTTCCAACAAAGGTGCTGAAAATGCCAATGGTGTCATCCGATCTGCCCAAGCTACCACAACAGTACCTATACCAGTTCTGCCACAAGTACAGCCCAGTCTGCCAAATAACCCTGATATGAGGAATTATTCAGTTTTAGTGGAAAAGGAGAATATGGACCCACATGTTACTTCATTATCTTTCTGCAAGCTTCCCAATTTTGGTGAGTTTGAAATGACATGTATTATAAATAGCATCCTCCTTTAATCTAGAGTTAAAAACATCCTTAATGCAAATTAGTGTTATTTTTTACATTAAAAGTTTTATATTGAGATCATTGTAGATTCACACATAGTTGTAAGAAATAATACCCTTTACTCAATTTCCCCCAAATGGTAGCATCTTGTTGTAAGGCTATAGTGTATTCATTTGTGTGTCTGTGAATTTAGTTCTTTGAAATTTTATTACATGAGAATGTTTGTATGTTCACCATCATAGTCAAGGTACAGAACGGTTCTATCATCAGAAGGTTCACGTATTGCACTTTTATTAATATAACCAAACCCATCCCCTTCTGATGGCCCTTCCTTCCCCCACTCACCTGTCCCTAACCCTTGGCAATCACGATCTGTTCTCCATCTCTACAATTTTGTCATTTTAGTATTGTTATATAATTGGATGCATATAGTATATAACCTTTTGGTATTGGCTTTTCTTACTCAACCTAATTCCCTGGAGATTCAACGAAGTGTGTATCAGTAGTTCTTTCTTGTTGCTGAGTCAGTACTGAATAGGTCTACTTGATAGTTCTTGTGGCTGAATGGTTTCCATGGTATAAGTGTACATGATTTAACCATTCATCTATTGGAGGAAATTTTAGGGTTTTTCCCCCCAGCTTTTGACTATTAGGAGTAAAGCTGCTATGAAAATTTATGTACCAGTTTTGGTGTAAATGTAAGTTTTCATTTGGCTGACATGAACACCCAAGAGTGCAATTGCTGGCTATATGTTAATTGCATGTTTAGTATTTTTAAAAAACATCTTTATTGAGATATAATTTGATATCTTAGTCCATTTGTTATGCTACAACAAAATACCACAAACTAGGTAATTTATAAAGAACAGATACTTATTTTCGCAGAGCTCCGGATGCTGGGAAGTCCAAGATCAAGAATCTAGCAGGTTTGTTTGTCTGATGAGGGCCGCATCCTCTGGAAGGGAGGAATGCTGTGTTCTCACATGGGAGAAGGTAGAAGGACAAGCTCAGAAAATGCTGTGTGAATCCTCCTTCATAAGGGCCTTAATCCCATTCACAAGGGAGGAGCCCTCATGGCCTAATTACCTGTGAAAGGCCCAGTCTCTTAATACCGTCACATTGGCAACCCCTGAATTTCAGAGAGGACACAGTCAAACCATAGTAATTGATATGCAAAAAACTTCACATATTTAATGTACACAATTTGATGAGTTTGGACATACACATGTTTAGTTTTATGAGAAACTGCCTGTTTGCCGGTGTGGCTGTACCATTTGACATTCCTGCCAGCTGCATATGGGTGATCCAGTTTCTCTGTATCCATATTTATGCTCTTTCTACTGTTCTTTCTTCCTTCCTGATGCTCCAGGATTTCTTCTTTCATATTTAATTTTTTGATTGAAGATTTTCCTTTAACCTTCTTTTGAGGGTAAGTTTGCTGGAGACAGATTCTTTTAGTTTTCCTTTGTGTGTGGATGTCTTTATTTCCCCTTCTTTCCTGATAGTTTTGCCTTGTATAGAGTTTGTGGACGAAAGTTACATGTTATAGCACTTGAAAACTTATTATTTACAGCAATGCCAGAAAAAGCAGAAACCATCCTTGAAAACAGCACCGAGACTATGAATTACCCAGCTTCATTGGGAAATCACAGTGGCCAGGATACAGCCTCTTCATCTCACTCCATTCCTCCCAATTTTGGTGAGTTTGATATGTTCCATATTACAAATAGCACTGTTTAATCTAGATTCACCAACATCCTTAATGCAAGCTAGTGTGACTCTTTTTAAATTAAACTTTTTAGTTTGAGATAATTTTAGATTCACATATGGTTGTAAGAGATAACGCAAAGATCTTGTTTATCCTTTAGCCATTTCCTCCAATGATAACATCTTTAAAACTAAAATATCACAACCAACATGTTGACATTGAGACGATCCACAGATCTTATTGAGATGTTCCCAGGTTTACTTGTATTAATTTGTGCGTGTATATTTAGTTCTGTGCAGTTTTATCATGCGAGTGGGTTTGATGTCCACCACCACGGTCAAGATACAGAACATTTCCGTCACTGCAAGGATGCCTCATTTTACCCTTTGATAATCACAATCATTTCCCTCACGTTTTACCCTTTGATAATCACAATCATTTCCCTCACGTCACCTTTCCCTTCCAGCCTACCCCATCCCTAACACCTGGCAACTACTGAGCTGTTCTCCATTTATAATTTTGTCACTTCAAGAATATTAAGGGAATGTTATGGTATATAATGTTCAGGAATTGGCATTTTTTCACTCAACATAATTCTCTCAAAACCTGTCCAAGTTGTTGCATGTATCAACAGTTTTCTCTTTTTTACTTTTGAATTGTTTTTCATGGTATGGCTGTGCCACAGTTTGTTTAGCCATTCAACCATTGAAAGGATATCTTGGTTTTTCCAGTTTTTGGATATTAGGAAGCTGTTATGAACATTTATGGACAAGTTTTTGTATGAATACTAATACAAGCTTTTATTTGTGTCATGAATGCAAAGAGTACAGTTGCTGGGTCTTCTGGTAATAGCATGTTTAGTTTTATAAGAAACTGACAAACAGTTTTCCTGGGAATCTTTACCATTTTCCATTTCCACCAGTAATGTACGAGTGATCTAGTTTCCCCATATCCATATTTCTGTTCTTTCTATTACTCTTTCTTCCTTCCTGATGCTACAGATGTCCTTCTTTCATCAATTCCTTTTTTTTTGAATAATTTTCTTTTGCCTTTCTTTAAGGTTTTTTAGTTTTCCTTCATGTGAAAATGTCTTAATCTCCCCTACTTTCTTCAAGAATAGTTTTGCTGGCTATAGAATTTATGGTCAAGAGTTTATTTTCCATTGATATTCTTAATGCAAGTTGGTGGTAGCTCTTTTTCTTAAATTAAGCTTTTTATTTTGAGATTTTAGATTCACATGTAGTTCTAAGAAATTATACAGAGATCCCATTTATGCTTTACCCATTTTCCCCAATGATAACATCTTGTAGAATTATAGTAAAATATCACAGCCAGGATATTGACATTGATTAAACTCACATTTATGTGTGTGTATATTTAGTTATATGCAGTTTTATCACATGAGTTGGTTTATGTGTCCACCACTAGTCACTATGCAGAGCATTTCATCACCACCACAAGGATCCCTCATATTACCATATTGTAACCACAACCACCTCCCTCTGGTCTCCCTTCCCTCCCACCCTGCCCCATCTTAACCACTGACAATCAGTGATATGACTTCCCTTGCTATAATTTTGTTTAAATGGAATCAAATACTGTGTAACCTTTGGATGTGGCTTTTTTTCACTAAGCATAATTTTCTTGAGATTCACACCAATTAATGCATGTACCAATAGTTCCTCCATTTTTATTGTTGAGTACTCTTCCATGGTATAGATGTACAACTATTTGTTTATCTGTCCACCCACTGAATGACATCTGGGAGGTTTCCAATATTTGGCTATTACAAGTAAACTTTATGAAAATTCATGTACTGGTTTTTGTGTAAAAACATAAATTTATATGCAGTTCTGGGTCATATGGTAATCCATATTTAATTTTATAAGAAACTGCTAGAGTTTTTTTTTTTCAGAGGGGCTATACCATTTTACCTCGTCACCAGTAATGTATGAATGATCCAGCTTCTCTGCATGCATATTTCTGCTCTTTCTATTCTTTCTTTCTTCCTAATGCTCAAAGATTCATTCTTTCATCATATCCTTTCTTCTTTTTATTTTTAATTTTATTTTTCTTTAATATTAATAGCATATGATCTTATAACATCATAATATCCTTTCTATATGAAGATTTTCCTTTGGCCTTTCTTTAAGGATAAGTCTGTGAGGGATAAATTTAGTTTCCTTCTATATGAGAATGTCTTTATTTCCTATACACTATTTACGGATAGTTTTGCTATGTATAAGTTCATGGTCGAGAGTTCTTTTCTTAAGCATTTGAAAAATGTTCTTTCCATAGATAAGCCAAAAGTAGCAGAAGCCAGCCTGGAAAACAACTCTGAGACAAGGAATTATCAAAATTTTTTGGAAAATGACAGTGGCCACTATTCTTCCTCTTCGTCTGTCTACCCTCCTACTAATTTTGGTGAGTTTCAGATGCTCCATTACAAATAGCACTGTTGAATCTGGTTATGTCAACATCCTTAATGCAAGCTAGTTGTAGCTCATTTTTTAAATTCAACTTTTAACTTGGAAATAATTTTAAATTCACATGTATTTGTAAGCAGTAATATAAATGATCCTCTTTACACTTTACCCTTTTCTCCCAACAATAACATCTTGTAAAGCTATAGTAAAATAACACAAGCAGGATATCGACATTGATACAATACACAAATGTTATTGAACTGTTCTTGATTTTACTTGTAGTAATTTGTGTGTGTTTATATTTACTTCTATGCAAATTTCTTATCAGAGTAGGTTTGATTCCTACCTCTACAGTTAAGACACAGAACATTTCCATAACTGCCAGGCTGCCTAATCTTGCCCTTTAATAGCTACCTACACCTCACTCAGGTCACCCTTTCCTTCCCTGGTGCCTGTTCTCTAATCCCTGCCAAACATGGGCCTCTATACTTTTGTCACTTTAAGTATGTTTATATAAAAGGAATCTTACAGTATGTAGATTTTTTTCAGTCAGTATAATTCCTTGGGGACTCTCATACAGGTTGTTGTGCATATCAGTAGTTCCTCCCTTTTTATTGCTGAGTAGTTTTCCATGGTTTGGATATATCATAGTTGTTTTAAACCATTTACCCATTGAAGGACATTATTTTTCCCCACTTTTTGGTATTAGGAGTAAACTGCTATGAATATTCATGTACTGATTTTTGTGTAAATGTAAGTTTTCATTTCTCTTTCATGAATTACAAAAGTGCAATTTCTAGGTCTTATGGTAATAGCATATTTAGTTTTATAAGAAACTGCCAAACAGTTTTCCAGAGAGGCTGTACTATTATACATTCCCAAGAGCAATGTATGGGTGATGTAGTTTCTTCACATCCATATTCTGATCTTTCCAGTGTTCTTTCTTTCTTCCTGATGCTCCAAGATTCCTTCTTTCATCATACTCTTTCTGTTTGAAGACTTTCCTTTACCCTTTTATACAAGTAACTCTGCGACAGACAGATTCTTTTAGTTTTGTTTGTTTGTTTGAGAAAAGTCTTTATTTTGCCTTTTTGTCCAGAAGGATAGTTTTGCCTCATATAGAATTTACAGTTCAAGATTCTTTTCTTTCAGAAGTTGAAAAGTTTATATTTATAGAAATTCCAGGACAAGAAGAAGGCAACTCTCAGACAATGTATTATCCAGCTTTACTGGGAAATATGAGAGGCCCAGGTACTGCGACTTCATCTCTTCCAGGCACTTCTAATTTTGGTGAGTTTGAAATGATACATATTATAAGCAACGCTCTTTAATCTAGATCCATCAACATTCTTAATATTAATTCTTAGTGATAGCTTTTTAAAATTCAACTTTTCATATTGAGATATTTCAGAATCACACACAAGTGTAAGAAATAATACAGAGATATTCTGTGTACCCTTAATTTCCCCCAATAGTAATATTCTGCAAAAGTACAGCAAAATATCACAACCAGGATATTCGCATTGATACAACCCACAGGTCTTATTGAGATGGCCCCAGTTTTACTTGTATGTATTTGTGTGTGTGCATGTGTGTATTTAGTACTATGCAATTTTATTCCACAAGTAGGTTTGTGTGTCCACCACCACAGTCAAAGTAGAGATCATTTCCATCGGTGTGAGGAGCCCTCATAATACCCTTTGACAACCACATCGAACTCTCAGGTCACCCTTCCCTGCATCCTTGACCCATCCCTAACACCTGGCTACCATTGATCTCTTCTCCATCTCTATAATTTTGTCTCTTCAGATTATTACATCAGTGGAATCATATTTTGGATTGGCTTTTTTTTTCACTCAGCTTAATTTCCTGCAGACTCATCCAGGTTGTTTCATGTATTAACAGTTTGTTCCTATTCCATGGTATGGATATACTACATTTTGTTTATTCACCTGCTGAGGGACCATCTGGGGTTTTGTTTTTAGTTTTTGGCTATTGGGAGTAAAGCTGCTATGAATATTCATGTATACATTTTTGTATAAATGTAAGTTTTCATTTCTCAATAGTTCCTTCATTCTTATTGATGAATAGCTTTCCATGGTATAGATAGGAACAGTTTTTTTTAAAAAAACCATTCACCCATTGAAGGACATCTGGTTTTTTCTTTCCAGTTTTTGGATATTACAGGTAAAGCTACTGTGAACATTCATGTACTGGTTTTTGTGTAAATATGAGTTTTCATTTCTTTGTCATGAATGCCAAGAGTGCAATTTCTGGGTCTTAAGGTAATAGCACGTTTTGTTTTATAAGAAACTGCCGAACGGTTTCCCAGAAAGGCTGTACTATTATATATTTCCAACAGCAGTGATTCAGTAATCCGGTTTCTCCACATCTATATTTCCAATGTTTCCATCATCCTTTCTTCCTTCCTGATACTCCAAGATTCCTTCTTTTGTAATATGTTTTCTGTTCAGAGATTTTCCTTTAGCTGTTTTTTTTTTTTTTTAAGGATAAATCTGCTAGGGACAAATTCCTTTAATTTTCCTTTTTGTGAGGATGTCTTTATTTCCTCTTCTTTCCTGAGGGATAATTTTACCCAATATAAAATTAATGGTTGAGAGTTCTTGTCTTTCAGTACTTGAAAAAGTTATACTGCTAGAAACGCGGGGAAAAGCAGCAGAAACCAGCCAAGAAATGCCAGGAAACGCAGCAGAAACCAGCCAGGGAAACAACTCTCAGACAACTGTATCGGGAAATGACAGCGGCCAAGATGCTGCCTCTTCATCTGCCTCCATTCCTCCCTATTGTGGTGAGTTTGAAATGGTACATGTTACTAGTAGCACTGTTTAATCTAGATCTATCAACATCCTTAATGTAAAGCTAGTGGTAGCTTCTAAAAATAAACTTAATTTTGTGGTAATTTAAGATACAAATGTAGTTGTAAGAAATAATACAGAGAAATATCCTTTGCCTTTTACTCATTTCTCCCAATAATATCTTGCCAAACTATAGTAGAACATCATAACCAGCATGTTGACCTTGATGCAATCCATAGGTCTTATTGGGATTTCTCAGTTTAATTGTATTGATTTGTGTGTGTGGATTTAGTTATATTCAGTTTTGTCATATGCGTAGGTTTGATTCCCACCACCATGGTCAAGATGCACACGTTTCCTTCACCACAAGGATGCCTCATCTTGTTCTTTTATAACTATACCTGCCTCAGCCTAATTCCCTGGAGATTCATCTGACTTGTTGTGTGATATCAGTAGTCCTTATTTTTTATTGCTGATTACTCTAGCATGGTATAGATAGATGTACCACACTTTGTTTATTCGTTCACCTATTGA
Source organism: Propithecus coquereli (assembly GCF_000956105.1). Taxonomy (NCBI): domain Eukaryota; kingdom Metazoa; phylum Chordata; class Mammalia; order Primates; family Indriidae; genus Propithecus; species Propithecus coquereli. The sequence goes on from NW_012150986.1 coordinate 1,473,281, forward strand.
AAGATATCTGAGTTGTTTCCAGTTTTTGACTATTATAAGTAAAATTGCTGTGGCCATTCATGTACAGATATTTGTGTAAACATAAGTTTCTATTTGTCTTGGATAAATATCCAAGAGTGCAAATGCTTGGTTGTATAGTAATTGCATGTTTAGTTTTATAAGAAACTTCTAAATGGTTCCAGAGAGGCTGTGCCATTTTACATTCCCAGCAACTGCATATGAATGATCCAGTTTCTCCACATCCATATTTCTGCTGCTTTTGTTATTTTTTCTTCCTTTTTGATGCTCCAAGATTTGCTCTTTCATCATTCTTCTCTGTTTGAAGATTTTCCTTTAGCCATTCTTTAAGTGTACAGCAGCTAGTGACAGATACTTTTAGTTTTGCCTCATGTGAGAATGTCTTTATTTCCCCTTCATTCTTGAAGCATACTTTTGCCTGATACAGAATTCATGGTTGAGATTTCTTGTCTTTCAGTATTTGAAAATATTTTATTTATATTAATACAAATGTTGGTCAAAGCACAAGCCAGCCTAGGAAGAAGCCCTGAGATGACAAATTACCCACCTTTATTAGAAAATGACAGTAGCCAAAATATTTCTTTGTCATCTCACTGCATCCCTCACAATTTTGGCGAGTTTGAAATGATACTTATTACATGTAGCACTATTTAATCTAGATTCTTTGACATCCATAGTGCAAGAAAATGGTAAATTTTTCTAATTAAAGTTTTTATTTTCAGAAAAACTTAGCTGCATAATGCAGAGAGATCCTGTGTTTCCATTACCCACTTTTCCCTAACGGTAACATCTTGTAAAAAAAAACTATAGAAAATTATTACAACTAGGTTATTGACATGATACCTTTCACAGATATTATTAAGATGTGCCCAGTTTTACTTGTATTTGTGTGCATGTGTATGTATGTGTTTTAGTTATGTTTTTATCGTGGAGGTTCATGTATCCTCTACCACAGGCAAGCCCTGAAATGGTCCCATCACTGTCATGGACCTTCATATTGCCCTTTTATAACCAAACCCACCTTTCTCTAGTGAACACTTTCGCTCACTCCCACCCCTGACCTGTCTCTAACTGCTGGCAACCAATAATCCTGTTCTCCAGAGTTATAATTTGTCACTTCAGTATTATATACATGGAATCAATGTGGTATGTAACCTTTCGGGGTTGGCTTTTTTCATTCAGTATAATTCCCTGAAGACCCATCCACATTGTTGTGTGTATCAGTCATTCCTTCCTTTTTATTGCTGAGGAATATTCCATGGTACAGGTATACCAGGCTTTGTTTATCACTTTGCCCATTGAAGACCTCTGAGTTTCCTGTGCTATTAGACATAAAGCTGCTGTGAACACTCATTCAAAGTTTTCGTTTTGCTTCATTTTATTCATTTCATTCATTCACACTGGTTTTCACTTCTCCGAAATGAATGCTCAAGAGCACAATCACTGGGTCTTTTGGTAATTGCATCTTTAATTTTACAAGAAACGGACAAACTGTTTTCCAGTGCAGCTGTACCATTTTCCATTCGCACCAGCAATGCACGTGTGATCCAGTTTCTCCACAGCCATATTGCTGCTCTTCCTTCCTTAGTGATGCTCCATTCCTTCTATCCTTTCTGACTGAAGATTTTTCTTTAGCCATTTTTTTTAAGTGTAAGTCAGCTAGTGACAAGTACTTTTGGCTTTCCTTTGTTTATGAATGTCTTCATTTTTGCTTCGGTCCCAAAGGATAGTTTCACCAGATATAGAATACATGGTTGGGACTGTTTCTTACAGTATTTGAAAAATATGTTCCTTATAGAAATGTTGGTTAATGTAGAAAATAGCCTAGGAAACAGCCTCAGATGATGAACTACCCACCTTTATTGGAAAAAGATAGTGGTCAACATAGTTCAGTTCTGGCAAGTTTGAAATGATAACATATTATAAGTAGCACTATTAAATTTGGATTCATTAACTCCCTTAATGTGAGCTAGCAGTAGCTTTTCTTAATTAAAAATTAATGAAAAATTAAAAGTTATTTTGAGAAAAGTTTAGCTGCACATGCAGTTGTAAGAAATAATGCAGAGAGATCCCATGCACACTTTCCCCACTTTCGCCAGTGATAACACCTTACAGAACTATAGTATGGTATCAAAACCAGTTTTACTTGTGTTTGTGCATGTGTGTATATGTATTCTGTTTGATATAATTTAATGACACAAGTAGGTTTCCAAATCTTCCATCACAGTCAAGATACAGAATATTTTCATCACTACAGTGGTCCCTCCTGTTGCCTCTTAGAGACATACCCACCTTTCCCTTCTCTGCCCCTACCCTGCCTTGTGCCTCCGTTGGGCAGCCACTGATCTGTTCTCCTTCTTTAGATTTTTGTCATTTTGAGAATTTTATATAAATGGTCTCAAATAGTCTGTAACCTTTTGAGACTGGTTTTTTCTACTCAGCATAATTCCCTGGAGACTCATCCAAGTTGCTGCATGTGTCAGTAGTTCTTTTTTTATTGTTGAGGACGATTCCATGGTGTGGATGTACCACGGTTTGTTTATCTTTTCACCTACTGAAGGACATCTGGGTTGTTTTTTGGTTTTGGCTATTAGAAATGAACCTGCTATGAAAACTCATGTACTGTACTGGTTTTGTGCAAACGTAAGTTTTCATTTCTCTGAGATACTCTATGGCAAGTGTATGTTTAGTTTTATAAAATACTGCCAAGCTGTTTTTCAGAGTGGCTGTACCATTTTGCAATAAGGGGTGGGGAAGCTTCAGCCTTCTGATTTCAAGATTGTTCTTTTTTAAGCACCAAAGGAGGCAAGGAAAGCTTCATCTTTCTCTGCTGCACCCGTTGTAATCCTTTTATTAAAAGGATTTGTTCTGTAAAATTTGGATTCAGTCAAAAGGCTGAACTTAAGGACCTAGAAAACCACAGGTTCCCCACCCCTTCATTTAACGATCTTCCTTTAGCCATTCTTTGAAGGTAAGTCAGGCAGTGACGATTTTTTAAAAAAGTTTTCTTTTGTCTGAGAACATCTTTTTTTCCCATCATTCCTGAAGGATAGTTTTGCCTGATATAAAAAACGTGGTTGAGATTTCTTGTCTGCCAGCACTGGAAAATGTTTTATATATTGAAATGTTGCTCAAAACAGAATCCAGCCCAGAAAAGCATTCTGAGACAGTGAATTACCCCACTTCAGTAGAAAATGCCAATGGCCAAGATAATGATTCAGCATCTGTCTTCCTCACTCCCGGTTTGATGAGTTTGAAATGATACACAGTATTAATACAAATAGCACTCTTTAATCTAGATTCACCAGCATTCTTCATATTAATTATCAGTGATAGCTTTTTAAAATTAAACTTTTCATTTTGAGATATTTCAGAATCTCATGCAGGCATAAGAAATAACACATAGAGATCTTGTGTATCCTTTGCCCAGTGTCCCTCAATAGTAATATTTTTGAAAAAATACACTAAAAGTATCACAACTAGGATTTTGAAATTTATACAATCAGCAGATCTCTTCAGATGTCCTCAGCTTTCCTCATGTTCATTTGTGTGTGAGAGTGTGTTTAGTTCTCTGCAGTGTTATGACATGTTTAGGTTCAGGTGCTTACCACTAGTCATGGTGCAGAGCTGTCCCATTACTTCTAGGAACCCTCTTACTGCCTTTTTATAACCACACCCACTCCTTCACGTCATTCCCTCCCTGGCCTCATCCTTAACCCATCCAACTACAAGTGTGTTCTCCATCTTCATAATTTTTCCGTTGAAAGAATGTTATATGAATGGACTCATACAGCATTTAACCTTTTGGGATTGCCTTTGTTTCACGTAGCATAAATTCCCTGGAGTGTCATGCAAATTTTTGCATGTATTGGTATCTCCTTCCTTTTTATTGCTGAGTACTGTTTCATGGTGTGGATGTACCATGGTTTGTTTATTTGTTCACCTGTTGAAAGACATCCAGATTGTGTCCAATTTTTGGCTATTATAAGTAAAGCCGCTATGAGCACTAGTGTACAGGTGTTTTTGTGAACATGCCTTTTTCATTCCTCTGTGATAAATACCCAAGTACAATTAATTGCAGGGTGGTATAGTAATTGCATATTTAGTTTTATAAGAAACTGTCAAACTATTTCCAGAGTGGCTGTACAACTTTACATTCCCATCAGCAATGTAGGAGTAATTCAGTTCCTCTGCATCCTTATCAGTATTTGGTGTTTTCACTATTTTTTGATTTTAGTGATTCAGATAGTCATTCTGATAGGTATATGGTAATACTTCATTGTGGGTTTCGTGTGCATTTGCCTTTGGTTATGATGTACATCTTTTCATGTTCTCATTTTCCATCTGTATATCCTTTTCTCTGAAATATCTGTTCTTATAATAATGTTTGTTTTTTTTACTGCTATGTTTTGAGAATTACTTAGATATTGTGGGTAGTAGTCTTGTTGAATATGCAGTTTTCAAATATTTTCTTGTTTGCAGCTTGCCTTTTCATCTTCTTTACAGGCTTTTTTGTTTTGTTTTGTTTGCAGAGAGAAAGTTTTTAATTTTCTTGAGCTCCAATTTATCAACTTTTCCTCTCATGGACTGTGCTTTCGGTGTCAAATCTATGAGCTCTGCCTAGTTTTCGATCCTAAGTTTTTTCTCATCTGTTTTTTTTTAAGTTTTATATTTTTATAACTCATATCTAAGTTGTGATCCATTTTGAGTTTTCAGTTTTATATAAGGTATGAGGTTTAGGCTGAGGTTATTATTATTATTTTGCCTATGGATATATAATTGCTGCAGTACCATTTTTTGAGTGGCTATCTTTCCTCCATTGAATTTGCTTTTGCACCTTAATAAAATATCAGTTAGGCAGCCAGGTGCAATGGCTCACACCTGTAATCCAGTGCTCTAGGAAGCCAAGGAGGGAAGATTGCTTGAGGCCAGGGGTTTAAGACCAGCCTGAATAATATAGTGAGACCCCATCTTTACAAAAAATTAAAAAATTAGCCAGGTGTGTTGGTATGTGCTTGTAGTCCTAGCTACCCAGGAGGCTGAGGTGAGAGAATTGCTTGAGACCAGAAGTTGGAGGTTACGGTGAGTTATCATGGCACTGCACTCCAGCCTGCACAATAGAGCAAGATCCTGTCTCTTAAAAAAAAATTTATAAACAGCATATAGTTGGGTCTTATCTTTTGTCTATGTTGTCAATTGCTGACATTTAATTGATGTGTTTAGACCATTTGCATCCAAGGTAATTATTGATATCATAGGGTTTAAGTCTTCCATTTAATTATTTTTCTGTTTCTTTCCTCTCTTTCTTTTTCTTCTGTTTCTCTCTCTTGCCTTTCTGGGAGTTACTTGAACATTTTTAGTATTCCATCTTGATTTGTTTATGTTTTTTACTATATTGCTTTGTGTAGTTTTCCTAGTGGTTGCTCTGGGTATTACTATATACATATGTGACCTATCACAGTCTGCCAGAGAATCAACATTTTCTCACTTAGAATGAAGTGTTGAAACTTTAATTCCACTTAGGTTCCTTTGCCCTCCCCACTTTTTTTTTTTTTTTTTTTTGAGACACAGTCTCACTCTGTTGCCAGAGTAGAGTGCTGTGGCGTCAGCCTAGCTCACAGCAACCTCAAACTCCTGGGCTTGAATGATCCTTCTGCCTCAGCCTCCCGAGTAGCTGGGACTACAGACATGAGCCACCATGCCTGGCTAATTTTTTCTATATAGATTTTTAGTTGTCCAAATAGTTTCTTTCTATTTTTAGTAGAGACGAGGTCTCACTCTTGCTTAGGCTGGTCTTGAACTCCTGACCTTGAGCGATCCACCCGCCTCAGCCTCCCAGAGTGTTAGGATTACAGGTGTGAGCCACCGCGCCCGGCCCCTCCCCACTTTTAAATGTCATAGGTCATAGGTATCAGATGGTGTTTTCGTTTTTCTTTTAGTCACCCCCTGTGATTAAGAAAACTCACGATAGTTTTCTATTTATCCATATTTCTGTTCTTTCTGTTCTTTTTATTACTGAATAGTATTCTATGGTATAGATTCACTGCAGTTTGAAGGACATTTGGGTTGTCTTCATTTTTTGGCTATCACACATAAAGCTACAAAGAACATTCATATGCAGGTTTTGTGTCAACATGTGCTTTTATTTCTCTGGGATAAATTCCTAAGAGTGAAATTGCTGGGCTATGTAGTAATTTCAGTTTTTTAAGAAACTGCCAAACTGTTTTCCAGGATGACTGTTCCATTTTCATTTCCTCCAACAATGTAGGAATGATCTAGTTTCTCCACATGCATATTTCTGCTCTTTCTGTACTTCCATCCTCCCTGATGCTCCACAATTCCTTCTATCATCATAACCTTTTTGTTTGAAGATCTTCCTTTAGCCATTCTTTTAAGAGTAGATCTGCTGGCGACAAATACCTTTAGTTTTCTTTTGTCTGAGAGTGTGTTTATTTCCCCTCCATACCTGAAAAGCAGTTTTTGTGGATACAAAATTAGCAGTTGAGAGCTTTTCTTTCAGTACTTTTACTTATAAAAATATTGATAAAAGCAGAAACCAGCATGGAAAACAGCTCTGACACAATTAATTGCCCAACTTTCTTGAAAAATGACAGTGGCCCAGATTCTTCCTCATCATCTGTCTGTATCCCTCCCAATTATGGTGAGTTTGATATGACACACAGTACAAGTGGCACCGTTTGACCTATATTCATCAACATCCTTGATACAAGCTAGTGGAAGCTGTTTGTTTTCTATTTTGAGGGCTGGTTTTAGGTGATATTCAGAATGATGACTAATATTTGTTGAGTACTTATTATATGCAAGGCACTGTGCCAATCAGCTGATGTGCCTCTTCTCCGCTTACATTTAAAATGACCCCATGATGTTGCCACTTTTATATACCCCATCCCTGAGGTCACAGAGCTGGTGAGTGGCACTTGCAGAACTCTACCCCAGTTCTCTCTGACTTTAAAGCTCATGTTCTCACTGGTCTGCTGTACTGCCTGCCAAGCCATAGTGGGAGAGAAGAGAGGACCCCAAGCTCCATGGCCTCCAAGGGCAAGCCTTCCAAATATGTTATAGTTCTTTTGTGTTTGTGTCTCAACTTCTGAGCAGCTTATTTCTTATTACTATCCTAGAACAGAGATCTGGAAACCTTTTCTGTAAAGGGCTAGATAGTATTGTCTGTCACAACTACCCACCTCCGCTGTTGTAACACGAAAGCAGCCCATAGGTAAATGAATGGGCATGGCCATGTGCCAGTGCACCCATGTGCAGCTTCATTCACACAGACAAGTGGAGGGGTGGGCTGGTGGACTGCAGTTTGCTGACTCCTGTCCTAGAAGAGAGCCTTTTCCTTTAAATTACGTTGTTACCTGAACCAGAAGAAACTTCCAAAATTGCGCTGTTTGTATTAAAATGGGCACTCCGATACACTGTTGTTAGAAGCATACATTGGTGCAAGCTTTCTAAAGGGTAATTTGTATAAAAATCCATAAAAATATTTGTGCCAGTTGATTCAGTAATCTCACTTCTACCCGAAAGTATAGTAAACAATTTACATGAAACTCTTAGTACAAGAATATCCTTTACAGAATTGTGAAAAATTGGAAAAGAAAAAACAAGAGACAATAGGGAATTAGTGATGTGACTTAGATATATCCATGGCATACAAGGCAGTAAAGTCTTAATGGTTGAGAACACAGGCTCTCGAGTCCACCTGTCTGGGTTCAAATCCCAACTCTGTGTCTTACTAACCTTGTGACCTTTAGCCACTTTCCTAACCTAAATTTTGGTTTCTTCAATGACAAAAATAATAGTATCTACCTCATGGAATTGTAAGGATCAGATGGGACAATGCATTAAAGCCCTGGACACAATGCATAGGACATCAATACAACATAAATATCACCTGTCAGGAAAATCGTGATGACAGGGATGCAGACTGAAAAAGAAAGAGGAAGAAGAAAGCAGAGAAATGCTCAAAATATAATGTTAACTGAAAACTCAGGATTCAAACTATACATAAAGTATGATTTCAATTTTGTATTTCAAAAAGGAAATAGGAGAAAGAATGGAAGACAATAGCAAAAGATTAATGGTTCAGAGTACTTGGCTTATAAATAGACAGACTTAGATTTGAAAACTGGTTCTACAACTAGCAATGTGACCTTGTTCAAATAATAGCCTCCCTAGGCCTCAGTTTCCTCCTCTGGTAAGTGGGAATAATGGTGGAGTTGCTAGGATGATGAACCTGAGCTTATAGATGTAACATATTTAGCATAGTGCTTGATATATAGTAGCTACTAATAAATGCTAGCTATTTGAAAGTTTTCTTCATTATCCCCACCCCTACTTTCCAAATTGTCTCCAGGGAACATATACTCACTCAGTAATATGGCTCTGAGTATAATTTTATTCATTTATTTATTTTAGAGACAAGGTCTTGCTCTGTCACCCAGGCTGGAGTGCAGTGGCACGATCATAGCTCACTGCAGCATCCATCTCCTGGGCTCAAGTGATCCTCCTGCCTCAGCCTCCTGAGTAGCTGAGACTATAAGTGCACACTACCACGCCTGGCTGATTTTCTAAATTTCGTAGAGACAGGATCTTGCTATGTTGCCCAGGCTGGAGAGTGTACTTTTAGAGTATAAAAAGGAGCAATGGGAATCAGAGAAACATGTTTACATATGTATCTGCAGCCTAACAATTAAATTTATTCAAGCCAATGAACAGATTAGTTCAGATACAGCAAGTTCAAGATTAGCAAAGATGAAGAATGTTGACAGTCAAGCAGGTAGAGTCAGAGAGACCCATTTAAGGAAAAGAAGGGATAAGCATAGAAAGAAATTCACCCAAATGGAAATTTGTGAATTAGAAATCAGTGTTTAATTCTCTTGAGCATGGTTAGGGTATCCTTGCAAGATAAACACAAGGATTTTCCTTTTTCCCTGTATTTTTTTAAAGGATATCTTGGTGATCCAAAAAGAAATGTCACGATGCTTAATACTCATTTGGCGACTGCACAACAGAAAGCCGCACCTAAGAATGCAGCCCGCTACTTGGTTCGTAATTTGTTCTCCAGGGAAATCCTGATGTGCAGCTCTGTGGGTGCCAATTCACAAGGCCGCCAATGCCTAGATCCAAACAAAATGGCTGCACTAAGAGGTATGCATATGTAAAGTTATAATGAAATCTTGTTTTTATCATCATTTGGTCATATGATGAATGTTATTGGCAGTCGAAGAAATAACAATGAAGCCTGTGTAAATCCTAGAACTGTTCATTTTTTAATTTTTCATAAGAATAAAACTTACCCATTGACTGGTTCGATAAGACAAGCCTTATTGATTATAGTAACTTATGGTTAGTACTAAGTCAATTCTTTAGCACTGAAAGTTGCTACTAAAAAATACTGAAAAAGCCTCCCCTTGCCCCCCAAAAAGAGGTGAGGGAATACAACAGACTTTTCAGTGCTGATGACCGGCAACACAGAAATAAGAACTGATGATTGGTCCACTACAGCCTCCTGCCTTCCTGCTTCTAGAAATGTGTATTGAGGTCCTAGAACTCATGGGTACTGAGGCTTACCACAATGAATAAGTATTTCTGCCTGCAAGGAGCTCACAGTCTGAAAAGGGACACGGTGATGGAAACATAAATTCCAGTCTATTGGTATAGTGTGGGGGAGGCTCAGAGCAGAGCAACTTTGAGGGAGTTCAGGAAGGCTTGGCTAGGGATAAGACATTTGAGCTGGATTCTGAAGGACTCTCCTTAGCTAGGTAAGGGGAATAGGAAGGTGTTCTAGGCCAAGGGGATAGCTTCTGGGGGAGATAGACATGGTAAGTACACAGATGAATAGACCCTGGTGTAGTAACATTTGCAGTAATACTATTTTCTCTTTATGTGTTTCCTTTTCTGTTTAGTTCTGATTTATCCATTGGGTTACTAAATGGTCCAGGCACCCTGAAAGAATTGACTTTTGGTTACACACTTTTTTTTAAAAGCACCAAGAAGTCAGTATTGGCTCCCTCAGTCAGTTTTAGGGGATCTTGCAGTAGAGGAAGTGAGATAATTCGGCAAAACATCCTTGTTGGGTGGAATTTCTAAACTTTCAGAATGAGTCAGAGAAAAGAATGATAATTAGAAAGAGAAAAAGCAAGTATTTATTTTAAATAAAAAATATCTTGTTTCTTCGTTAATTTTGTCCTAATTTTCGTTAATACTTTCTGCTGTTTACAGAATATCTGGCAGGAATTTTTCCCAACTATGATTTGAGTGAACTTGGAAAAGACTGGAAAGAGTGTATGTCTTATATCAGGTCTCTGATCCGCTATGTATGTTCTGAAACCAAAAGAACACAAGTAAGTTGTTTTTCATCTAAATATGGTAACTGCTACATAAGTTCATACTATATACACTCCAGAACTGTTAGCATGGCACGCAGTATCTTCAGGCCATGTGCTAAAATCTCATTTACTTAATTTAGGGGGCAGGGGATGTTCTTTCAAAAGCATACTGCCTGTTTATTTTCCTTGTTTTATATTTATGCTATATAAAAATACCCTAAAGATAAATCGAATATAGTGTTATAATTAGTATATTTGAAGCCAAGGACAATACTGGAAAAAAGTTTCAGCTAACAGGATATTTGGCAAACTTTTTTCAGTATCTCACTGAGGAACACAAAAGACTGTGTGTGTTCCCTGGCGGCGCAGGAGAAAACGCAGGCACTTCATTACTTGTGTACTTTCAGTGATGGTGGAACCTGGTGAAAATGTTGCATACCACGAGGTTAAACTAGCACAGATATTTTATACTCTCTATAGTTACGTGGTAACAGGAATCTGGTTTCTCTCTCATCCATTCTATCTTCAAAGTACATTAGAGATTTTTTTTTCTAACCAGTAAATGGGCCACTTGGGAAGTGTCGTATCTATTGTCTTCTGATGAAGTATTTATCTTAATGACAATTCCTAATTTCCACCAACGTCTCTGAAAACCCCATTTTATTCTCACCTTGTCTAGTCACTCCTGTGTCTCTAGAGTAAGTTTACGGAAACTATTTGCCAAGACTATTTGTAGCCGAGCTTATGTTTTCCTGGTGAATGGGTTGATTTCAGTGATAGCTCAAGCACCATCTGTCTGAAACCCAATCTGCTTATTTTTAACATTCCATTTTATAGCTTTCAAAAATTGCACCCTAAACAATTTGAATGTAAAATGAAGATACTGCCTGGAAAATGATCATTTGCATATTTGCTTAGGCATCAGAAGAGAAGCAGCATCTGCCACGTGCCTGCTATGTGCTTGACTGGGAACAGGGCGGGTCCTTAGCCACTCAAAGTGGGTCCACAGCCCGGCAAGCTTGTGAAAACTGCAGAGTCTTGTCTTGCACGCCACACTCACTAAGCAGAATTTGTATGTTAGCAAGACCCCCCACCCCAGGTGATTCATGTGCATGTTAAAGTTAGAGAAGCCCCAACCCAGAGCAGTGGTGACCAACCCTGGGTGCATATTAGAATCACATGAGACACTTTTAGAAGTAGTTACTGATGCCCGAGCTCCCCCATTCCACCACCAGAGATTCTGGTTGAATTTGCTGAGGGCAGGGCCCAGCATAGCCATTTTTTTTTAAAGATCACTAGGGTAATTCAAATGTGTAGTCTGATTTGAAAGCCACTAGGAAAAGAGAAAACACATAATAAACAAAACATTAAAAACAAACAAAAAGTTGTCATCCTCAAGAAACTATTTATTCATGAAATGTTTATTATGCACTGCATTTGCGCCAGCAATTCTCATTCAGTTCGTTAGACAGAGCTACCAAGTCCCCCAAGAAACAGTAGGTCATGACAGCCTTTGGTGGCACAAATAAATTTAATAAATGAACCCAGAATATTTCACATAAAGAATCTAAATATGTTTTCTAACATCTACTAAGTGAAGTATCACAAGAATGGAAAAACAAGCACCATATGTACTCACCATCAAATTGGACTAATTGATCAACACTTATGTGCACATATAGTAGTAACATTCATCGGGTGCCAGGCAGGTCGGAGGGGGAGGAGGGGATGGGTATACACACTTAATGAGTGTAGTGCGCACCGTCTGGGGGATGGGCACGCTTGAAGCTCTGACTCCGGCAGGACAAAGGCAATATATGTAACCTAAACATTTGTACCCCCGTAATATGCTGGGAAAAAATGACATCACAGTTTATTTAATTTTAAAATTGATAATAACCACAGTCTCAACAATTTTAAAATCCCTCAATTTTCTAAACAAAACACTTGAAAAGTGATGAAAGAAAAGACATTTTGGTTATAGATCCAGTTTTGTGTTTCAGCAGAAAACTGTTGGCAAAAATAAAGGCCCTACCGAGCCTGGTGCACCAGCGTCTGCAGATTTGAATGGTGAAGGGGGTAGTGTTGGCAGTGAAGGCAGTTCTTCGTTACCTCTGCATACGAGCGCCTCGGACACAAGAGAAAATGGGGCTTCTCAGCAGCCCAGTAATGCTATCCCTGAAGAAATGAAAACACCTTCCACTGGTAACTCCATAGCACCTCAAGAAGCACTGAGTGAGTTTTAAAAATAAATTCTCTCGCTGATAAATGTTGAATCCGGGTGATGCATTTATGGGGCTCATTGTATTATTCTCTCTACTTTTATGTATGTTTGAAAAATTTCATAAGAAAGCAAAACAATTCAAACTCTTATATTAATGAGTTAATGAAATATAGATGCCTAGTTCTGAGACTGATTGCTTTTAGCGTGAAGCCGATTCTGTTATTTTTCCTGCACAGAGCAGCTCTGTGCCGACTCACCCGACACATGTGAGCGCTCTGATGAGGCACCATCCTCCACAGCCGGGACGAAGTTCTTGTTCTCTGTGTGCCTGCCTGGCACACTGCAGGTGCTCAATAAGGATTTTTGGCATAAATTAAGGAACCCATTTCCTTAGAACATTTTGTTCCCACTGCTAAGCTGGCTGTTGAAGACACATCCTGCTTTGATTAGTGCTGCGTGGCAGTGGTTCAGTAGGTGACTGTGCCACCTGCCATTCATGCTTCACAGTTCATCTTGCCCTATGTTAACCCTAACTAGAACATTACCTGGGATCCTGTTCAAACAGAATTATTGAAGTGACATATCTTTATATTATTTTTTCCATTCTAAAAGCAATCTACTGTATTTGTTAAGGTTGTACACTGTAGAAACAACGACAAAAATCACTGGACCAGTAGCTCCCACATTTAAAGAAACAAAGAACAAATCGAGTCTCAGACAGACAGGAGTCAGAGCAGCCCCAAGACTGTGGGAAAGAGAAAGAATTGCATCTGGGGAGCTTGGGTCACATGTCTCTAACCCTCCCTCAGCTATAACGAGGGGACAGGCCACTGTGAGCCAAGCAACCTACCGTAGTTCGTGTGTAGTCTGTTATACATGAAACATTATGATCTCCATATAATTACGCTCCTTCTCTAATATAATATGTATATGTTTTTCCTCAAAAATCTACAACCTTCATAATCATTGATCCCAATAGGTTTATAACATTCCATTGAGTAAGTGTACCCCAATTTATTTAACTACCTCCCTCTTTTTCGTCATTTTTTTTTTTTTTGGCTTGAGGGTTTTTGGGAAGGGGATTATAAATCACACTAACACAAAAAATCTTCATTTGGATAGCTTTTTCCATATTTTGGATTACTTTCTTAAGTTAGGTTCTCAGAAATTAAATTACCAGGGTAAAGAATATTGACCTTTTTTCCTGACCCTTGATAAATATTGCTTGGTTAATCTCCTAGAGTTAAGCAAGTTAAGTCTTTGGACCCATTGAATGCATTTCTAAATAATATCTCTTGGTAAATGTTGAATCTAGATGATTCAGCAATTTATACTGCCACCCATTAAATGATGGATGTTCCAAGATGAAAAATAATGTTTATTGACTTGTAAGAATCATAGTGTACTCCTCTAATATATTTTCTTGAACAAATAATTCCTTTATGTAAAATATAATATTTTTCAAATATGGTTCATCGAATCACTATGGACCAAAGTTGATGATTAAGCTGTAGAATTGAGAAATGAAAACAGGTTTAAAATTTATTTTTCAGTTCAAATAAGGTATCTAAAATACATTGTTTAAGATGAATCAGCAGTTTGTTGATTTTTGAATGATGAGTTTAATACTAAATAAAAAACCTACATTTTAATACTTATAAATATTTCAGCAAGAATCATGGTGCCTATTTTTGAAAAAGCCTTTCTTATAAGTAGGGAAACAATGCATTAAAATTACTTAGAATTTGTTACTAAATGTAATTTTAAAACTTATATCCTAAAAGGTAGCAGAATACTAAATCTTCCTCTTGAACATGGGAGCATGTGTAATCACGTTAGCAGTGATTTCTACTCATCTCTCATGCTATCTCATAATCCACTAAAAACAAGGCTTTAAATTCTTTTAACTTCTCAAATTCTTGAGCCAAAAAATTCAGAAAAGTCAACCTTTCTATTACAGCCTTAAAAAAAAAAAAATGCAACCTAACATCTGCCATGAAAATTGACATCTTTTGCTTTTGCTCCTAGACTATTTTGGAAATCCACAGAGAAATATACAGATGCCATATTCAGTACTGAATATAGCAAAAAGGAAGACTCGCCCAGAGCTGTCAGCCAGATACCTTATTCGTAAGCTGTTCACTGAGGACGTCCTGGTCAAAAGTAACGTCTATGGCAGTCTGAGGCATGGCGTGAGTGCCCTTAACTCCAATACTATCAACGCTCTCCGAGGTTTGTTACGTGTAGAGTATGTCAGAATAAATAAAAGCCAATTGTGTTGGAGAAGAAGGGCAGAAAGAAAAATCCATTAAGTGTGTGTATGTTCTGAGGATAGATGGAGCTCATACTAAGTCCCTCATTAGGGTCTAACAAGGAACAGGTTCATGAATTGCATTTCTCTTTGTATTTGGGTTCTTAGCGCTAATTGCTCTGTCCCGAATGGCTTTACTAGAACAGGAAAGGTGTTATTGACGGTGGCCCCCTGCTCTGGACTGCCAGGGGATGGGGACTCAAACACCTTCATTGACAGGATCAAGGTGGAAGCTGCAGGGCTTCTTCAGTTTGCAGAAGTATCAACAATAGCAGAGGAGGTTAAAATGCTAAGTTTTTCTTGTGCTCATTAGCATTGTATAGTCTCTATGACATATGTAAATGAAGTAATAAAGCTCCCAAAAACAATTCTGTGAAATCTTAAATTTGGACAAAGCAGGAAGCAGAATATTTCCTTGTGTTACTGGTACCCAGCAAAGATGTAGCTCTGAACCCCAACCTATCTCAGTTGGCTCCTCTTTGGTTCCTACCTTCATATCACACATTTTTATATCCAATAAATTCAAACAGCACTGGTGTTTCAGGCTAAACTAAAGAAACCTGGCTTACAGCTCCTTTTGTAAGCATTTGCTAGCATCTAACCCAATTGTTTTCAAACTTTTTTTTTTTGCTGCAATCCATAACAAGAAATACATTTTGCATCGTGGCACAGTACATGGCTCTGTGTATGTGTGTGCGATTTTTAAAAAACCAAAGCCAAAGTTTCACAAACAGGATTTACTCTATGAGTGTGGCATGTCAATGTTTTCTGCTCTATTACATTTCTTTTTTAAGGTTTGCAATTGCTGATTTCGTGACCTAGTAATTGATGACAACTTGCAATTTGAACATCACTGAGCTAACCCATAAGGCAAAAAAACCCAAACCCAATTTCTCTTACCTTATGGTAAACACAGTTTGTAGCCAATTCTGAAATGAACATGTTTATAGAAGAAATAGCATCTTTATAATTAAAAATTTTTTAATGTGAGGAAAAATGAGACTTTTATAGTTCTTTAATATCTGGAATAGAATAATTCCTTCAAAGTTGATGAAAAATATTTTCTTAAGAATTTTATCTTGTTTTATCTCTTACTGAATTATATTAAAATCAGGAAGATGTCTTTTGCAGTAAAAAAATATTCAGCATGCATTTGACATACTAATCCACATAGAGCAGATTTTAACAAATTTCCCATAAGACTCAAAGTTCCATTGCTTTGTAGAAGGGCAGTCACGTAAGTTAGTTCAGCAGTGAGAAAACAGTAGAGTCATTGTTGTCCCAAGGGGCAGAGTCAGGCCCAAGGAGTAGAAGCTGACAAGGAAGCATATTTCACTTTAATACCAGGATAAAATGAACTTGGAGAATGAAAAGAGTGAGAGAGCAAAGGCTGGGAGACCAGCAATGAGAGGAGAGAGAAGACCCTGCACTTGTGGGAGGACTGGGCTTATGGCTTCTAATATAAGTTCTGTAATAGTATTACTTCATTTTAAATGAGTTCAAACATACAGAAATGTATGGAAAAGAATATAATAATATAACAAACACTTGTCTGCCCATCACTGACATAAACCTTTTGCCTTTTGTGCTCCAGGTTTTTTATTTTAAAAAATAATAAAACATGACTGCTGTAATTAATACTCCAAGCCATCATCCCTTTCCCCTCTCCTGCTCCCCGGAAGTAATCACTCCAAGTCCTGTAGTTGGTATATCATTCCCATGTGTGCTTTATACTTTTGCTACCTATGTTAATAGACCCATAAATAATATATAATATTCTGTAGTTGTTTTCATGTACATAAATGGGGAAGTATAGTATATATCCTTTTGCACATTTTTTTTTGTCACTCACCATTATGTTTTTGAGTCTTGTTCACACATTTGAACTGCTGATTGGTATCCCATAGAATGAATAAACCAATTTATTCTTCTATTCTAATATCATTTCTCCTAAGATTTTGTTATTTGGGAGAGTTCAGTATCACTTACAGAGTATAATTTATATGGAGGAAGTTAGTAGGCTGCAGATTTGCAATCAGTGAATAACTCTCACTCCTTAAACCCCCTATGCATGTCTTCATATTGCAGAACTGTAAAATCTTAGCAATAGGAAGTGCTTTACAGGCCCTCTAATACAACGTTCCACCCAGAGCAAGAATTCCCATCTCAGCTTGGGCATAGAGTTGCCTCCCCTGGGCTTGAACGCTTCCATTGGTGAGGCTGCCTCTGTCTCAGTAAGGCAGTTCACTGCGTTTTCAGAGAGCTCCAATTCATGGAAAAGTCATTCCTCCTGGTGACTCAAAATGTACCTCCCTGTAAGTCATACACATTTTATCCTGGCCTTCAAGTAGTTAATGACAGCTGTTACTTCCTGCTGGCCCTTTAGGAGATAATAACTACACCCCCTTTCCCTCCCTTTTAAGTTCAGAACCAAGTGAGAGAGAGCCACTCAAATCAGGCAAGTGGAGATAAAAATAGCAGCTTTATTCTTGAACCATACGTGCTCAATTTGTCCAAACTTTCCAATGTAAAGATCTCTCCCCATGGAAGTGCGAGGGTTGAAAGGAAATGTTCCACCCAACCTTTTCCCTCTCAAGCCTTACACTTTCACAGTTAAATATCGCCATTTCCTTCCATAATTCCTCACATAAATGTCCGATCCTTCATGATCTAACGACTACCTTCAGATGACACAATAGTACTATTACCTATTATTTAGGCCGTTAATGCAGCCTAAAATGGCACTTGCCATTTTAAAATTTATGGTCAACTAAGACCCCTGTATCTTTTTTTCTATATACTGACACTTATCCAGTACTTATATTGTTAGTATTCAGGCTGTTACTATTTATACTATTAGTATTTTTTTAATGTAAGTGTAGGAAAAATATGAATATAAAAATATTTATTCCTCCTGCATTTTATCCTGTTAGTGTAGGTCAGCATTCCCCAAATTGTGTTTTTCAAAGACAGCTGAGTGTTAACAGGTGTTTCGTGAATGAAATACCTTTTCGTCAAAGGGGTGTTTCGTGAATGAAATACCTTTTCGTCAAAGGGTTAGGAAGGACCTTAAGCCTCAGTCAATAGGTAGTTTTCAGGGTTTCACTTGACTCTTAGTTTTTTTGTTTTTTTTTAAAGAGGCAGGGTCTTACTCTGTCACCCAGGCTGGAGTGCAGTGGCATGATCGTAACAGCAACCCTAGTAGCCAAGACTACAGGTGCACACCACCATGCCCAGCTAATTTTAATTAATTTAATTTTTTGTACAGAAAGGGGTCTTGCTATATTGCCCAGGCTGGTCTCAAACTCCTGGCCTCAAGTGATCCTTCCACTTCAGCCTCCCAAAATGCTAGGATTACAGGTGTGAGCCACCGACTCTGAGCCTGGCTGACTCTGAGTTTTAAAACATGTTTTGAATGCCTTTAACTGTCAAGCCCACCTGGATCACCCCCAGTCCTGCCCCCTGATCCTCTGTTGTCTTAAGCACTGCCACCTCCCTCATTCATGGATCCCACCAACACGGCTGCATCTGGAACCTTTGAATCCATGAAAGGAGGTTCCGTGTGTCTTTACTGTGGGATTTTTCAGAGCACTGAATATGCTTGTGTGCGATGTAAATCCCCAGGTGGGGTCTAACTCCAGAGTGTAGCATTGCCCATTTGCGCAGCCGGAACCTTTCCCCTAAGAAACTTCTTTTATGACTAGTGTTCCAGAGAACACACTTTGGGAAACGCCAACCAATTCAGGCTACTTGTTGCTACCTGTTGAAAGCTTTGCCAGTGCTGTATTTGTCTTCCAGTGTTTTTTATTATCCCTCCCAGCTTTGCTGTCATGGGCAGACGGGACAAGCATTCTTTCTTTCTTTCTTTTTTTTTTTTTTT
>NW_012150986.1:1496072-1500581 GCF_000956105.1 Propithecus coquereli
AATGTCGGGTTAAACATTTTTTCAATGTTAAACACTTTAAATGCCTGTTCATAAGACTTGTTTTGGATAAATAAATTTATCTTTAACATTTTGTTTTCCAAATACAATCAATAAACATTTAAAATGTTCTTACTGCAGATGCTCATGTTGTTTTTTTAATGTACTCATTTTACAGAACTTTTACTAATGTTATCTAGTGTTTTATCTTTCAGCCAGTTCAATAAATGTGACACAGCTAGAATTTTTACTTTCTTCCTTGATATGCAAAACAAAATAGTTTAACCCAGTAACAATAATTTACAATGGAGGTTATACTTGTAAGCCTATTGAAAAGTTTAGCAGTGCTTTGTCCTTCCCGGGTAAAATATAAGTGTTATTAAAGCATGTCATTTTATGCTTTAATATTTGCTTAAATATATGGTAGTATTTAATATTTATTTTATTTTTTTTGAGACAGAGTCTCGCTCTGTTGCCCGGGCTAGAGTGCCATGGCATCAGCCTAGCTCACAGCAACCTCAAACTCCTGGGCTCAAGCGATCCTCCTGCCTCAGCCTCCCGGGTAGCTGGGACTACAGGCATGTGCCACCGTGCCCGGCTATCTTGTGGTTTTTTTTTTTTTTTTTTTTGAGACAGAGTCTCGCTCTGTTGCCCGGGCTAGAGTGCCGTGGCGTCAGCCTAGCTCACAGCAACCTCAAACTCCTGGGCTCAAGTGATCCTCCTGCCTCAGCCTCCCGGGTAGCTGGGACTACAGGCATGTGCCACCGTGCCCGGCTAATTTTTTCTATTTTTAGTTGTTTGGCTAATTTCTTTTTATTTATAGTAGAGACGGGGTCTCACTCTTGCTCAGGCTGGTCTTGAGCTCAAGCAATCCTCCCGCCTTGGCCTCCCAGAGTGCTAGGGTTACAGGCGTGAGCCACTGTGCCCGGCCTGAGCATTCTTTCCATAACTTATTTTTGGTTAATAAAAACATCTGGCAGGATAGAGCTGGATACTGAATCCACTGACATACCACAAAAGCCTCTTTCCAGGCTACCCCTGATCTATAAATTAGTCCTTTGGATATGAAAGCCTTTTAACCTGACACATGCCTTGTTAAAAAATTTGGATATCTGCTGTATTTATGGCATTGTCCTAATTTATTGGCCTATTAACCCTATCAAAAAACTAATGAAATCAATGTAGTCAATTAATGCTGACCTGTAGGGATCACCAGATCCTTTTCTAAGGCACTAAGCCTGAAAGGCACTTAGGCAACTACCTAACAAAGTATCCAAGGGCAACGCTGCTCTTCTAATAAGCACCTCTCTTCCCCACCTCTTCCTTTGTCTGTCTTCCCACTTTCTGGTAAGAGTGCTCCTTGAATTCTGTTACTCTGTCACCTTCCCTTATAGGGAAATCTTTCTTTGACTGCAAGATCTAAAGACCCTGATTCCTTTTGTCAGAGATAAATCTAGCAGTACCAAAAAAGTCAGCAGCTACTGCTTCTTGCCTCTCCAAGCATGAAGACACTGCTGCCTCATGTGCATTACAGAGGTTTAGCATGTCTCTATTTGAAATGATGAGTGACATGCTAGATGCACGTTTGATACATTTAAGAATAAGAAAAGTTGACCTTGGGTCCTCAAGGCAGTAGAGGGTTTCTATCCTGGTATGTAGCAAGATCATGGGAGATTGTTGCTTCACTGTGATTTAAGAATGGTGCTATTTCATATAATTATCCTTTTAGATTAGAAGATTTGTTCAGCTAAATTAATAATGATTATAGTCCATGTGTTCTATTTAGTTAAAGTCTTAATGACCCTTTCACAGACACAGCAGTAGAATTAAGGTTGAATATATTCATTTCTCTGAGGAGCGATTTCCAAGTAACTGTTGTGTTTTGGGACTTTACCACCAGAGTTTCTCCAAGACGTCTACCCGACTTATGATCTGGCAGAAACCGGGCGTGACTGGAAGTTGTGTGTGTCAGCAATCAACAGCTGTATCCGTAGCATCAGATATGGCCGCGAGAACTCCCCAGCCGAATCCCAGCAGCTTTCAGCAGCAACCCCTTCAGCAGAGTCAAAGCCAGAAGATACTGCCTCAACTAACTGAAGTACCTGAATGTCAACCGTCTAAGTTTTTTAAGCTGTTACATCATTTTGTATGTTTCTCAAGTTATAATTCCAAAATTAGCCTTTGTAGTGGCAGAGTAGTTTTGCACTCACACCTGAAGAAACAGGCAAAGCTCTTTTTCTGCCTGTTAGGGAGGGAATTGCATGAGGAAGACAATGTGATGCTTCATTTCTGGAGTGCAGGGGTGGCCAGTATTTTGATGAGAACCTTTGATGGAGGGAATGAGAGGGAATGCTTCATAGTGATGTCCATTGCTGCTGAATGGAGAGTGAGAATAGCAGCACACTTAGCACTTAATAACAGGTGAAATCTGATTTTCAGTGAGTTTTTATGTAGAGAACTGTAGTTAGAAAAAGTATGATGCCAAGCGTAGAAACATGCACATAAGTAGACATGGTATTCTCCAGGTGAATAGTAATTGTAGAGCTTAGGTTTTAACTCTGGTGCTTCAGAAGCAAGGTTTGGTTTACATACAATCAGTACACCCACAGTGCCTTTCTTACATATCTACCAGAATACTAGGATTGACGTCACATCGTTTGACCCAAGCTTTCCAGAGATGAGATCTATGTTCTCTGGATTTACTACTGATGAGAATGGCATTCTTTGAGTTAATTCCTGATAACGTTTTATCACGGAAGTTTGCTCAGGGTGAACCTAGAAAATCATACCAGGAGACTTCTTGGTTCCATTTTTATAATTTAAATTTAAGAATATGGCACTATGAATAATAAGAATCTGACCAAATTCAGACAGTAACATTATTTTTGGTTTTTGAAATGTCTGAGTGAAAGTTTTAATATGTTTGCTGTGTTTTTCTGATAGATTCTACTAGTCGAAATGCATACAAATTTAAATCTTACATGAAAAAAATTGATCAGAAATTGAATTAGAAAAAAGTGGTCTTAAAGGATATTGGTGGGATTATTAGAGAATTTAAAAATAATTTCATTTTACACCCACATAGGATTTTATTTTTAACTGAAGCACATTGTTTTAAAGGAAGTTCTTGAATGTTTTAGCCATAGGAAATATTGTATAATTTCATTGTTTGATCATTTCTGTTTAAGAAATATTTTGTCACTTTTAGTGCCATCTTTCTACTTCCAACCTCTCAAACAGTCCTCAGTTACATTTATTTTATAGCATTCTTAGTTATTCAAAAAGCAAATTTTTTCCTTGTAATAGTTCAACTTTTAGTTATGGCCATTTGGTCATGACCCATGGCTTTGTCTTAGATAATTGACATTAGTTCAAGTTTTTTATGTGGTAGAGAAACAAATTCAATAGAAAGTAATGAGTCAGTCAGTCAAATAATATAATTTTTTGAAAATTGATGATTCTTTTTATTTTTGTGACTTGCGAGATAGTGTAAGATGTTTTCGTGTGACCAATTCATAGAATGGATGCATAGTGTCATACGATGTGTTTTTTGAAAATTCAACTTTTAGATTATTTTAGTGAAATTTAGTTTTACAAAGATAATTTAAAGGTTTATTTTTAAGACTATTCTCCAAATAAGTAATTTGCTGTAGTATATGCCTTTAGCTTAATAAAAGCACAGTATTTCTACATACATCTTTATATGTTAGGCTATGCCTATAAAGGTTTTAAAAAGTAGATAATTCAAGAACATCTTTCGTAAAAAATCTTCCATAGAGGGCAAAAGTGTTTTGACTAGAGTTATTCAGATTAATTCATCTAAGATAGTCTTTGGCTTCACCATTCAGTTTCACAAATAATTTTAGAAACTCCTGACAATAGAGATAATACAGAAAAGTAATCCACATTTTAAATATAGATCATGATATCACATTGTACCCCATAAACATATACAATTATTATTTGTCAATTAAAGAGAAAAGTAAAATTATATCCTAGGCAATTGTAAATTTCAAATGGTGTATGCAGATTCGTGGTATCTGAAATATTCCCTGGACTAGAAACAAAATCACGAAAACAAAACTTTATATATACAAAAATGTTTCAAGACTTACATGGCCAACTTATAGTGGTTGTTTATATAAGTTATTGAGAGCAACCCTGTCCAATAGAACTTCCACAATGATAGAAAATTAAATAAACCTAAAAAAATTGAAAGAAAATACATTTGCATTGTCCAGTGTGGTAGTCACTGGGCACATGTGCCTATTGAGTATTTGAGATGTGACTAATTAGACAGAGGAAACACATTAAAATTCTATCTCATTTTAGCTACTGAAAATTTAAAATTAAATAGCCACAAATGGGTAGTGGCTACTGTGTTGGATGGCACACTTCAAAATGCCCTTTATTTTTAAAAAAATGTTTAAAATGTTTCCCATGGTTTGAATTACAATAATATACACACAACTTCTTAACAATTTCATTTTATTGAGTAAAATAAATTTTGTT
>NW_012150986.1:1501263-1540571 GCF_000956105.1 Propithecus coquereli
GGTCTCCCTCTTGCTCAAGCTGGTCTCTTCTGACCTGAAGGGATCCTCCCCGACCTCAGTCTCCCAGAGTGCTAAGATTACAGGCATGAGCCACTGTGCCCGGCTGGTAGTATTTAATTTTGGCCAGAAAGGCTAATATTTTCACTCCTGGTTTTCAGTTTTCCTTATATCCCATATCTGCATCTAGCAGAATACTTCTCTGTGACAATTTAATGATATTCACTCTTCTATAAGAATAAAGCGCTTGTCACCCCTTCCTTTCATCATAACTTATTTTAACTCACCATACATTAAATTTGCAATGACCTTTTTCACCATGCTAAAAAAATCTGGTCATTTACTTTGAGACAGAATAATCAGTAATCTCAAATAATTAGTAAAATCCAGATTGTTGCAAAAGGTATTAATCTTTTTTATGGCTGAGTAGTACTCCATGGTGTATATACACCACATTTTATTAATCCACTCATGAATTGATGGGCACTTGGGTTGATTCCACATCAAGCATTACAAAAGTGATCCATGTAACTTAAAACATTTGTACCCCCTTAATATTTTGAAATAAATTAGCAAAATATCAGTTGGGAAGATTGATGAGTGACAGGTATAAATCTCAGTCCACAAACACAGGTGGGTAAGAAATATAAATATTTTTCTAAAACAATTTCTATTTCGAGCCTCCATGCATTAGGAGTAGAAACTTTATTGTAGTTGTTCAAGGCTTTTGAGTTTCCTTGTAAAACAAGGAAATAACCCAGGGCGTGGACGGAGGTAGGTTTGGGAGAATGCCAATGGCAGTGTTTCACCCTTTCTTCCAGACTCACTTCTAAGTTTTAAGGGTCTTCTACAGTGCCAAGTGGGGGAGAGGGCATCAGAGTCAGGTTCTCGCCATTTTCTTTAGCTGTCAGCAGCTGAGATGTCCCTTGTCCCAGCTGGTCTTCAGTCAGTGGCCCATAGCCGTTCTTATTCTTGTCCTCAAGACCCATTCAGATCAAGCAGCTCCTATCTCTTCTGCCCCCAGCACCCCCTCAAGTTCAGGGCAATTATTTTGCTGCGGCCTCATAATTTTGCATCACAGGAAATGTTTTGTTCAGTTCTCCGTACACATCCATGCAGGACTGGCTGCATAAGTTGCAGGCCCAGTGCAAAATGATGAATTCACTCTTGATACTACTTAGATAGCTCAGTCTTTTATTTTTTAACTTTATTTGGGGCTAATTTTGGACTTAACAGCTGCAAAAATAGCACAGAGAGTTCCTGTATACCCTTCACTCAGCCTCCCCTGATGTTAACAGTTTTCATAACCATAGTACAATGATCAGAACCCAGAAATTAACATCAGCACAATACTGTTAACTCCAGACTGTCTTCCTATTTCACCAGATTTTCCACTGAAGTTCTTTTGGCTTCCAGGATTCAATCCAAGGTCCTACCCAGCATTTAGGCAAGGTAGAAGAGAAAGAGAAGTCATTATTCTCTAGAGCCAGACAGGTGGGCAGACGTGAGATTTACAGAAGCTTCCTGAGGAACTCAGGAGAAACGTGCTTCACAGCTGCAGACAGAGGTAGGGCTAGGGTGAGAGGATTTTCAGGGATTCTTGAGAACTTCCCAGTAATCTTTTGAGAATTATCCCCCTTGGTGCTTCGAGCTGTGGTCTCCAGTGTCTGCTCCCTTTATCTCTGGTGATACCTTCTTTGACTTTGTCTTTCCTATCTCTTTTGATAGTCCTGAAATCCACTAATGCCTATGCTAAAATCTTTTGTACCCGGTGCACATAGCATGGCTTCTGTTTTTCTAACTGACCTCTGATGTAGTATAACGTGTCAATGCATTTGATCCTCTCACCATCCGAGGAGTAGGTGTCATTTGAAACGGGGGAACTCACAAGTCGATTGCGCCTGTACCCGCCAACGAGCAGTTTGATGAATATTTTAGATATTTCTTAGCCATAAAGCTGAACATCTTTGTTATCAGAATGTGTGTTCTTCTGCGAAAAGAACGAAGATCAAATTTTAATTTCTTCTTTTCTTTTATCTTTCAAATATAAAAAGCTGTTTCCATATGAAAGCACTTCCAGGCACTCTGAAAGCATTCAGAAACCTGAGGGCCAAAGATTGATAAACTCCCTTTCTTCCAGCTGGGGGCATTAGAGCACGCAGAGCCAGACGTAGCATCGCTTCTTGCTGACTTACTTGTCTTTGCCACTAGCCTGAGTCTCCTGAGGGCAAAGATTGTGTCTTTGGCGCCTAACACAGGGAATAGTAGGTACCCAATAAAAAAAGGCATGCCTCAGTCACCCTGCCGTAGCATGCCTGCAGTTCCGCCATCAGTATTGTTTCTTGGGTTTGAGCCTTATTTGACCTTTTTCCCCTGTAAAAATGTAAGTTCTGTCTATACTCGTCCCTTATGCCTTCATTAAGTTGTTGAATCCATTCCTTAACATTGGTTTGATTTGGAGTGTGAAGAGAGCTCGAGGACTTCTGAGTCTTGAGAGAGACTTCTACACAAAGATAAATCTGCTATCAGGGCTGCAACATCCTCTGTAAAAGGAAAAAAATTGGAAACAATGTGGTAATTTTTTTAAAAAAAGGTAAAATCATGGCTCTCTGTACAGATAAAAAATGAACAGATGCTGGATATTTCATTTAACTCATTACTAATGAGGGAACTGGTAACGTGTTACAACTATTTCAAAGGACAATCCAAAGAACAGACACGTGTATAAACCAAGAATATTAAAGTGAGTGTGCAAATGGAGACATGAGGGAGGGAAGTCAGTTGAATCTCCACCAGACGGAATTTATTTGCATGTCTATAGATGCATTGCTATCAGGTACATGCAATTTACAGAATCCAAAAATGGTTCATAGACAACAAAAGGTACAGAATCAGAATCTGAGGCCCCAGAAGGGTGTGCTGTAAACAATGCACAGTTTTCCACCAAAGCACAATTTTTTCCCCTATGAACATAAAAGTACATTAATAGAACTGGCAGCGTAGATTAAGAAACCGACACTACACTGGGAAAAAATGTATTCGTCAAAAAGAATGGGGCTAATATTAAAGTGAAAGGCAAGCCATAGATCGAAATTATTCACAATACATATATCTGATAGAGGACTTGTACCCATTATATAGAAAAGATTCTATAAATCAATAATAAAAAGATGAGCAACCTAATTAAAAAGTGGGCAAAATTCTTGAATGGGCACTTCATAAAAGAAGACATAAGAGTGGCCAATAAGAACATGAAAACGTGCTCAACATCATTAGTCATCAGATTAATGCAAATTAAAATTGTAATGAGATGCCAGTATTCATCCATCAGAACGGCTAACATTGTAAAGACTGGAAACACGAAGTGCTGGTGAGGCTGTACAACAACTGGAACACCATATACTGCAGGTAGGAGTGTAAGATGGCATAGCCACTGTGGAAAACTGTTTGGTAGTTTCTAATAAAATTAAATGCATATTGCCAATGACCAAGCAATTACAAGTATATTCCCAAGAGAAATGAGCGCACATGTCCGCAAAACGACTTCTACAAGAATGTTCATAATAATTTTATTTACAAGAGCCCTAAAGTAGAAACACCCCAAATTGTGGTGGGAATACCACTCGGCAACAACAACAAAACACCAAATTACCAATACGTGCAAAAACTTGGCTGAATATCCAAAACATCATGTTGCACAAAAGAATCCAGGCACAAAAGAGTACCTACGATATGTGTCCATGGATGTGACGTTCGACAAGCTACGTTACTGCATGGTGTTGGAAGTCAGAGTAGTGGCTACTTCCGTGGGGGTGATATTGACTGGAAGGGGGCATGAGGGAGCCTTTCTTGGGGGGATAGAAATGTTTTACATCTTGAATTGAGATCTGAGAGGTGGTCACATAGGAATACAGACAGTCCCTAGTTACACGGTTCGACTTAAGATTTTCTGACTTTATGATGGTATGAAAGTGATATGCTACCACCAAGGTTTCAGACTTTAAGCACCAGTGATTCTGTGACCAAAGAGACTGTGCATTTTTGACTTATGACATTTTCAATTTACAATGAGTTTATTGGGATGTATTAACACCACTGTAAGTTGAGGTGCATCTGTATGTACGTGTAAAAAGTCTTCAAGCTATACTTCAGTTATGTGCATTTGACAGTAAATGAATTGTACCTCGACAAAGTGCTGTTAAAAAAAGAATGTACTCGATCTACATGAAATGATTTGAAAATCATGTCCTGACTTGCAAAGACATATTTCTTAAATTCAAACAGCAAGTCACAGAACAATAAATGGAATACAATTCCATTCGCATGATTAAAATCCACATGAGTATTTGTGCGTAATATGCAAATGCATCACACAAGTAAGAGGATAGCTGTCTGAATGCTTACTGTTGTTAATTCTGGGGAGTGGAAAGGAATAGGCGTGGAGAGACATTATTGTTTGTATGGTTTATAATGTAAATGAATGCATAATTTAAAATAGGCCAATTCTAATTCAAGTATTAAGAACAGAAAATGGAATACTAGATCTAGAAGAAGAGTGCTGAAAGGGATAGTTACACAGTTGGGCTGGGGCTGGCCCTGAGATCTCAACTGGATATCTTATGAGAAAAATTTCTTTTGGTTAAACAATGGGATTTTAGTTAGCTCTAAATAAAGCCATGACCAAAGGTCTTCTGTGAATCCAGTTGTCTCAATCTGTTCAGGCTGCTATAACAAAATACCTTAGACTGGGTAACCTATAAACAACAGACATTTATTGCTCACAGTTCTGGAGGCTGGGAAGTCTAAGATCAAGGTACCAGCAGACTTGGTGCTTAATGAGGACCTGCTTCTTGGCTCATAGATGGCCATCTTCTCACTGTGCCCCCACGTGGTGGAAAGGGCAAGGGTGCTCTCTGGGGTCTCTTTTATAAGGGCACTAATCCCATTCATGAGGGCTCTATTCTCATGACCTAATCACCTCCCAAGGGCTCTGCCTCCTAATACAGTCACCTTGAGTGTTAGGATTTGAACATGCGAATTTTGGGGTGGGGGGACACAAACATTCAGACCATAATACCAGTCTAGGCCAAAAATACGGTTTTGGTCTCAGCCCCCAGCACTGTGTCTTTTACAATGCAGGTCATCTTCTTTCAGTGGGTGGCAAAATCAGTTTGATGAATTGGGATCCATATTTTAAAAAAATAAAATAGAATAGAATAGAAAATAGCAGAGGACGATGTTATTTTGGAAAACTTCTCTCTCCATTTTATAGCTATACTGTATGCGGGAACTGGATCGCCATGTCAGGGGTATTTCCTATTGGGGTCATGGTCAAAAAATATTTGAAAGCCACTGGCTCTAGTAACTTGAGCTCAACCCTGCTTAGCTTATTGCACTGACCCATGCAGTCTGACTGGTTTGTCCTTACCCTGTAATTTAGAGAACCTGAGGGCTAGTCCATAGGGATAAGCAACGCTTTTCCCTCTGCCTGTTAAAAGAGCGCTAGCCTCCCTTAAGTCAGTCACAAGTGATTCCTGCAGGAAGACCTTTTACATCCAGACCAGACTTAGGAAGCAGGGGTTGAACCACTGTGGGTTGTATTTAGTGTGTGTGTGTGTGTGTATGTATGTATGAGAGAGAGAGAGAGAGAGAGAGAGAGAGAGAGAGAGAGAGAAGAAACATATATATGCATATTCATGGTCCAATCTATTTTCCTTATCCCTAAATGGCCAGATAAGGATCCTACTTAACTGAGATATCCATTCAAAATCATTAGAGCCTTTTACTCTGGCTTGAACAGGACAATCCAAGTCCAGCCTGAGGAGGCAATCATACATTTGCATTGGTAATATACTCCATTTTCAAAGAATGTTGACACTTCAAGATTTTAATGCCACCACTTAAGTGAGTTTCCAAGTAAGTCACTTTCTTGATGTTTCTGAAATAAATTTTACATCTTAGTGGATATCACTTTGCTCTATTAGCACTTGTGTTTTCAACCTATTTGTTGGTTTACTTAAGTGGTGAATGCTGTCTGTTTAAGGAAGATATAACACATTGATATGTTTTTGCAGTGCCTAGCAAGGCAGTATGCTGTACCTATATTCACTTACTGGGTTCCAAGAATAATTATTGTTTAAACACCCTTTTGATCTGTGTAAGAATACCAGCCTAAAAAGAAAAGCTGTTACCCAGTTTACAAACTGTGGGCCTGACAATAGATCTGTTCATGTTGGCTTGTCAATTCTTAAGAGATATTAGCCAATTCAGAGACCCGAGGTATGTCACTGTGTATGCAGGTAGGCACTCTAATGTGTGATGGCCAGTCTGATGCCAAAGGCAGCAGGATTCAGCAGGGGGAGGATTTGAACCGTGACACAATCACAACAAATGTTTCAGCTGAATCATGGAAGTTCCGCATGGATGGCCTTTCCCAGTAGATCTCCTTGAGGCAAAGAGGTCAGGACTTTATCCCTCCTCACCCACCAGTCATTGGATGTGAGCTACCCTCCAGGATGGATGTGTGACCTTGGGTGAGGCACCTCTCTTTGGCTGAGGGCGATTCCCAGAGAGCTGTCAGCCTCCAGCACTCACAGCACCTGGGGGAGGGGCGTGGGTATGTTGGGCCTGAAGTGGGGAGAAGCATGGTGCCAGGTTTCATATCTGGCGAGGGCCTCAGGCTGCTTCCATTCATGGTGGAAGGTGAAGGGGAACCAGTGTGTGCAGAGATCACATGGTGAGAGAGGAAGCAAGAGAGAAGGGAGGCACCAGCTCTCTCAGGAGC
Source organism: Propithecus coquereli (assembly GCF_000956105.1). Taxonomy (NCBI): domain Eukaryota; kingdom Metazoa; phylum Chordata; class Mammalia; order Primates; family Indriidae; genus Propithecus; species Propithecus coquereli. The sequence goes on from NW_012150986.1 coordinate 1,508,045, forward strand.
TAATGAGAACTCACCCCTGAGGGAGGGCATTAATCTATTCATGAGGGATCCACCCACACAACCCAACCGCCTTCCACTGGGCCCCACCTCCAACGTTGGGGATTGAATTTCAACATTAGATTTGGAGGGGACAAATATCCCAACTATCTAGTAGGTGCTTCTTGTCTGACTTAGAACTTATAAAATAAATTTAGACAAATAAAATACCACTTTTAAATCTGCTTTATATATTGAAAAGTCTAATAAGATTTATCTCACATAAAAAGGAATTTGTTCCTTGAAAGGCATTGGTCTGCAATCCCTCTCCCATCTCCAGCCAAGGTGACTTCCAAATATGGAATATGAAATTTAAAAGCCATAAAAAAGAAAAAGAAGAGGTGTGTGATGCTAAGCATAACTCGCATCCCACTCTGCTGAGCCTCTGCATCCTTATCAAAACTAAACAAGAACACTTGGCCCTTTCTGCCTGCGCTCGCCTCTTTCTGGAGCAATGACAAGAAAGAACAAGGAAAGTTCTCTTCCAGTTGTTATTTTAAGTGCTTGTTTCTTTCTGATTTTCTTTTTTCCTTCCTTGTCACAGTTTTTAATATGTGCTACATTTATTCAGACAAGAGAACAATATTATCCCACTGGAGATGAAAAACAATAGTCCCAGAAGCAGAGCCCATGCATTGCAAAGAACTCAAAGTCATATTTCCCAGAGATAAAGCCTTATTTATCTTAGAATGGATTTGGCCTTTTAAAACATAGATACAAAGCAGAAAGAGGAATGTAAATATAACCCCAAAGTCTCTGTAAAGCTATTTAAACTGTAGAGTGGTGAAGCAAGATCTTAAATTCTTTTAGAAAAGATCCTTTTGAACTATTTTTCATTGTCTTACCTGTCACTTCAAAGGAAGATTTGGCATGATCTTTAGAGACTTTCTTCTGTCCAGGAAAGGGTGTGAGGATGCTGGAAGGGGTAATTTTAACTGAGTAACCCATCCACAATCTCCTAGCTTTCCCTTCCATTTCCCCACAGGGCCATTGTAAGGAACGAGCAATGAAAGGTTGCAAATCATCTTGAATAGAAAAAAGAGCAGAACAAATGTTCCTTAATAATCTCCTCCAAAAGTGGTGCAAGTTATAGAGTATGGCAGTCTAGAGCCAGGCTTCACTCTGATCTTACAGAGAGTGGGCAGGTTTGCCCAGGCAAGGTCAACATCTTCACAGAAGGTCTCCAGGGAAAGATCAGTTCTTCCTGAAAGTGTCAGCCATGCTGGGTGTCTCAATTACCACCCGGAATCAGGCCCAAGCAAAACTCCACTGTGGTCTCCAGGAGCCTTTGGAGCATTGAGCTATGCAGCTTTTCAGAGCACACACAGGCAGATCATTTGTGACATCCATAAGACGAAGAATTGTTAACCCATCCCTGGTCCCACATCCTTACTAAATTCCAGTTGTGAATATCAACCTTACATGCGCTACTTTACTTTCTCCCTCAGCAGTAGCCCTGCACAGCACCACTCTGCGGCGTTCTGTTGTAAATAAGGCCATCAGTATGCAGTTATGCATGCTGAGGGATGCTCACTGAATAACATGTTCCTTGGTTACATTTTGCCATGAATTCCCTACATTTCAGGAGATCAAAAACAAATGTTAATGACTCAATTATCTCTGACATTAAGCAATAAGTAGAAATTGTGTAAGACATGCTACGATTTTTTTTTTCTGAATGAAAGATTGTCTTAGTTCAGGTTACCACAGAAGCCAACCCTGAGACAAGGATTCAAGTACAAATCATTTAATTGGGAGATGAACAAAAAACTTGTGGTGAGTGGGGAAGTGAGCCAGGCAAGGGAAGAAGCCAATACAAGGTGGTACTGGATAATTTAATGTCCAAAGAGAACCATTTACAAGTCACTCTGTTCCCCCCATCCATTCATTCTCCCAAGTCTCTATTCATCCTCCCTAGTAACCATTTGTTGCCCCTCAAAAGAATTACCTATATTTCTCTTCTCTCCCTCCCCTCCAAAATGCGGGTACATAAACTTCTGGACCCCTTTGGGATATGAGACAATCACTTCATGATTCTCCCCATGCACACAGTAAATAAATTTGTAATCTTTTTCTCTCTTTTTTTTTTTAAAGGTGATACTGGAACTTAAACCTGCTGAAGAACTTCAAGAGGCAGTGTAAAAAACATGTCTCAACATGGATGGAATTAGAGGATATTATATTGGGTGAGCTAAGCCAGGCACAGAAAGACAAATATCGCATGTTCTCACTCATATATGGGACCTTAAAAAGTTGATATGATGGAGATAAGGAGTGGAATGATGATTACCAGAGGCTGGGAAGGATGCGTGTATGCGAGGGGAGTGAAGAGAGGTTGGTTAATGGGTACAAACTTGCAGTTAGATGGAAGGAATAAGTTCTATTGTTCGATAGCAGAGTAGGGTTAATACAGTTAATAGCCTAGCTATAGTATATTTCAAAATAGTTAGAAGAGAGGACTTGAAATGTTCCCAACACATAAAAATGATAAATACTGGAGGTGATGGATACCCTAAATACCCTGACTTGGTCATTACACATTCTATACACGTAACAAAATATCACATGTACCCCATAAAGACGTACAAATATTAAGTATCAATTAAAAAAAAAAACATGCCTGAGTGTTATCCTACTTGCAGGTGAGGAAGCCAAAGCTTTTATATCCCAAAACCTGTCAGTTGAGGACTGGGTTGAGGACTATTGGGGAAGCACTAATTTCCCAGCTCTTTCAGCCTGCTACCCTGGTGGCAAAAATGGGGTTTATGCTGATAGGTTAGGGATGGGGTGGATGTTACAAAGATACTATTGTATATCTAGAATAACATGCAGATATCTTTCAACACAATCTGAGTTTTCTACTGCCAAAGAATTTTTTTCTGATGGTAGGAAAGAGGCAAGTTTCATTTACTTTGATTTGATTGATTTCTAACAATTTTGTTATCCAGTGGATCGAGTCCTCCTGCCTTGCTCTTTTACTTCAAAAAGGTAATGGCTATCCTTGTGCTTTTGTATTCCCATATAAATTTCTCTACTTCATAGGCTTATTGTAGGATCAAATGAATTAATATCTGTAAAAGTACAGCAGAAATGGAAGGTGGCAGTTTGCAACTGGATAGAAAAATGAATCCAGGAAAAGCGGTAAACTGGAAAATAAAACTATCACACTTGTTTCTTATTTCAATGTCTTTATTATTATTATTTCAAAATATTAAGAGGGTACAAATGTTTCTGTTACGTGGATATCTTGTATTACTATAATGCTTAAGTCAGGGCTTTTGGTGTACCTGTCACCAGAATAGTGTTCATTGTACCCAATAGGTGGGTTTTTATCCATCATCCCCTCTCTTGGTTTCCAATGTCCTTCACATTTCTTTGTGTCAGTGTGTACCCATCTTTTAGCTCCCACTTATTAGTGAGAACATATGGTGTTTGGTTTTCCATTCCTGAGATACTTCACTCAGGATAATGGTCTCCAGTTCCATCCAAGTTGCAGGAAGCCCTATTCAATAAATTGTGCTGGGAAAACTGGATAGCCACATGCATAAGAATGAGACAGGACCCCGTCTCTCACCATATACAAAAATTAATTTGAGATGGATAAAAGACTTAAATGTAAGGCATGAAACCATAAAATTCAAGAAGAAAATGTAGGAAAAACTTTTAATGTCTTTTAAGTGGTTTTGCTTCTGAACCCCAAAATGTGGAGTTTCTAATGATTTAGTTTGCGTCATGTTTTCTGATTCATCAGAAACCTTTCTTGGAATCTGACGTGATCTTAATTTGGACCAGTTGGTCAGCTGCTCCTGACTTGGCCACATGGGGGCTGAAACTATCCCAGTCTCTGAACTAAAGAGAACCACAGCATTAGTAGATTTCTCTCCACTAGCAATGCAAAGTCAGCAACCGGCCTGTAGTCCCCCAGCTTTGGATTTGGAGGGATTACCTTTAATAGTCTATTTTGTATGTGGTCAATTTTTATAAATGTTCCATATAATCTCAAAACTGATGTGTGTCCTTTTATTTGTTGGGTACAATGTTCTGTATATAAATATTAGATCAAGCTGTGTTTTTAGTGTGGATTAAATCTTTGCTATTCTTATTATATATATTTTTGCCCATCTTATCAGTATTTTTTGAGAGAAGTAAAATCTCCTTCTATGATGGAGATTTATAAAAATTTTGCTTTATATATTTTGAAACTACATTATTAAGTGCATATAGGTTCAAAATTGTTAGATTTTTCTTTCAATTATCAAGTCAGATCCTGCTTTATTCCTGCTAAGTTTTTCCTCTTTAAATTCTATTTTGTCTGATATTAATTTTGCTAGATAGAGTTTTTTGTTATTTGTCTAGTATATCTTCTATTTTAGCTTACATATGTCATTATGTTTTAGGTGTGCCTTTTTATAAATAGCCTATGTGTGGCTTTTGTTTTTAATCTACCTCACATAAACAGATTTATTTATCTTTTAAAGATAGTGATTAAAACATAGATTACTGATATAGGGTATAATTTTTGCTTTGTTTTTGCTGCTGTTGTTCCTGTTTATGTATGCCATTTTGTTTTTCTCTTCTGGTCTCAAAGTCATCCATTCTATTTCTTTCTTTGTCACCTATCTCATGCTCCCATTTTTCATTGCCTTTGACCTTTTATATTGCTGATGAGACGTTTTCCGAAAGGCTAGTTGTTTTTCTTTTGTGTGGAATTGAGTAAATACATGATAAATATTTGTCTTGTGGAGTTAACATTCACTACATATTTGAGGGTTGTTTTGGTGCACCTAATGACGTATCAGGTATATGTTTCCTTAATCCCTGGTCACAGAGAGTAGAGGCAAGCTAGTGAAATCTTCCCAAATTTTCTTTAGTGTTTCTCTCCGCAGAACTTGGCTGAACTTCTTTCTTCTTCCCCTTCCCCTTTTCTCATGAATTTTCACCAATAGCCTTTGAAAAGGAGCCTAAAGTAGAGTTGACAGGAATTGCAAGAGGTGGCAGGAAGGAAGGTTCAGTATATCATAAAACCCAAGCTACCTAATTCTGTGAAGTTAATAGGTTTTAAAGGGAACCACTTTTTTTCCCCTTTAACATTTGTGTGACTGCTTTGTCCTGTGACACGTGCACCTTCAGCTGACTTTTGAAAGCCTGCTATTTTGGAGGTCATAATTTTGACGGATGGGCCTATAATTAGTAAGTGCTCATTAAGTACTCTGTCCTGAGTATTTCTGTGGGGTGGTAGAGAGTGTTCCTAGCAGCTGCCAGGGTGATAACAGTCCTACAAATTGGAATGACTCCAAAAGTAACCAAAGAACCTTATAAAGATTAAAAACCAGCAAGCAAAAAAGCACCAGCAGTAGCTGTAGCAGCAGCTACAGCAAGGGAGAAAACAGTGTGATGGACTCTTGGTCACCAAATCAAAGGGCCTCCTTACCCTCGTTTTCTTCATAATGTTCAAAGCTTGATACCCTCTCAGTTTTCCTCTGCTTCCGTCCCTAGTGGCTCTTTGTCTTCCTGTCTCCTAGCTACAGATATTTTCCAAGTATTGATCTGGAGTCGTTGTCTCTCTTCCCTGATCCTCCCCTACAAAGAACATTCCATTCCTATGGCTTCAGATAGAAGCTTTATGTTGATGACTTCCAAGTCCACATCTCTGGCTTCTACCCAAACTCCAGGCCCACATTTTTAATTGCCTGCTGAACATTCTCCCTAGAGGTCCCCCTGAAACCTTGACTCAATACACCTAAAGCCAAACTACTCTTTTCCTTAAAACCCTCCTATACCCAAAGAAATGTGTAAACAATGTAGCCAAAGACATGTATAAGAGGGTTCATAAAACATGATATATCACGATCAATTTGAGTTTGACCTAAGAATGCAAAGTTGACAAAATTAGAAAATTAAGCAGTGTAATTCATCACATAACAGAGTAAGGAAAAATAATCACATGATTATTTCAATAGATGTAGAAAATTTATTTGATAATATTAAACAATCATCCATGATAAATACTCTTAGTGAAGTAAGAGTAGATGAGAACTCTTTAATCTCCAAAAGTTCTACTGCAAACATTATATTAAATAACAAGATGTTAAAAACTTTCCCTTGGAGATCAGGAACAATACAAGGATGCCCCCGATAACCACTGCTATTCAACATTGTGAACATGTCTGGCCAGTGCATAAGACAATGAAAAGGAAATAAAGCCATAAGAATTGGAAAGAAAGAAATAGAAAACTGTCATTATTCGCAGATGATATGATTGTATTCATAGAAAATACAAATGATTTGGCAGATAAACTATTGAAATTAATAAAAGAATTTAGCACAGTCTCCAGATACAAAACCTCAATATCCCAAAGCCAATATATTTCTCCATACCAGCAACAAACAAAAAATGAAATTAATATCAAATAGCTATGAATAAATCTAATAAAGGATGTGTAATACCTCTACAGAAAAAAATGATAAAACCTATTTTGAGATGTTAAAGAAATGCCAAAAAGGGGAGCTATACCCTAGTAATTATGAGCAAAAAAAATGTCAATTCTCCCTACATTTATTTCTAAATTCAACACAATTCCAATAAATGATTTTTGGTGGAGCTTAACAAACTGATTTTAAAATTTCTATGGGAATACCAAAGGACAAGGATAGCCATTGCCTTTTGGACGTAAAAGAGCAAGGCAGGAGGACTTGATCCACTGGATCCACTTGATCCACTGGATAACAAAATTGTTATAAATCTATGATAATCAAGGCAGTATATTATTTTTTCAAGGATAGAAAAATAGACCAATGGAGTAGAATGGAGAACCCAGAAACATATGGTTAATAAGGTTAATATTTGACATATGCTGCACTGTAGGAAGGAAAAATATCAGTTGTTGGAATAAACAGTATGGAGACAAAGGGATGGCAAAGAGGCATTATCAGACATAGTATCTTAGGTCATGCTTCCTGGAAGCAGAGCTAGTGACAGGGATTCTGGTACATGCTGTTTATTGGGGGAATGGTCTCAGGGAAAGGGAGAGAGGTAAGAGCAACAGGGCAGGAGAAGGTGCTAAGCAGTGATGTGTTCTTAGCTTCAGTCTGATCACACGGGGAGTGCTGTAGCATAAATTGCACCATAGAGTTGGTTCCCCTTGAGGCAAGGATGCCAGAATTTCATACCCCTGTGGCATGTAGTCATTGGCTATGGGCTACAACACAAAGGCAGAGGTGGGCATAGTTTCCTGAGCAAAAGTGGCTCTCATTCAGCTGGGGGAAATTCTCCAAAGAAGGGTAAGCTCTTGGCAACCAACATACAACAGCTGGAGGGATGGGTCAATTGGTTGGTAAAGGCTATCACCGTGGAGCGCCAATAGTGTCCTCTGTGATGGGGGCCTGGTTAGTACTCTTGAGTCAACCTTAGTTCTTGTGTGATGTGGACCCTATGCTGGAGTCAGGAAGCCAGACATGAGGCTGCCATGACAGGGCACAGTGATCTGGAGTGGAGAGTGAGGGTGAGCTCTGCTCCTAGGGGGTGAGAAGGAGGTTGTGACAGGGACTCAGAGCCATTTCTAGAGGTGAGATTGAAGCCACTAGAGGCAGGGGGCCAATACCCTTTTAGAACATTGAACAAAAAACAAAAAACAAACTGTAAGTTCACCAGCTGCAGTCGCTCACCTCAAGGACAGCAGGGGACACAGCACCACAGAATTCAAGGATGCCTTCTCTCCAAGACCAGCATTTCACATGCGTCCCATTTCCCCAATATCCAGGCTCTAGCCTAGAGAATACCCACGGGCTTGGAAATAAATGCCATTGGGGTTTCTGGAGAATAATATATCAGGTTATAAAATAAAGAAACTATATTTTTACCGCATATCTGAATTATGTGAGTGAAATTTCAACATCCACTTTAAAACACTTTAAGGCCACTAGATTACTGTATTTAAATACATAAAGGATGTAGTCAAAGTTTGACTTTTGACAACAAGATCATAAACCGTTTGAGAGGAGAGTGGTGCAACTCACATAGGAAAGTATTAGATAATTCCATCTTATCTAATTTCACTTTTTTCATGAGATTTGAAACTTATCCTCTTTTATTTTAATGCACAAAAGTTACCAAGAGTCAGTGGTAAAAGTCAAAAGACACTGGGGAGAAAGAAGATTAGATTATAAATTGTATTGGGATATTTGTTACTAATTTAGAAAAAAAAATCAATTTAGACCCACATCTCATACCACAATACCAGATGGATAAATTATATATAAGAAATTAATTCAAAAGGAAAAACAGTGAATGTTATGAGGTCTCTGGAGTTTGCTATAAGTTTTATAAGTTTTAAAGTAATAAAACATCACAATTATGACTGACAAATGACTACGTAAAATTAAAATTGTCTATATAAGAAATTAAACAACACAAGGGAAATATTTTTCAACAAATATGAGAAATAGAGGCTTAATATCTTAGGCAAATTAAAAAGAAAACATTACTACCCAAATGCTAAAGAAGGAAAAGATATAAACAATTCCAAATGAAGAATTATGCTAAGTAAACAAATAAATAGGTAAATGGTAAACTTTCATTTCAACCTTAAACAAATATTTATTGAGCATCTACTATGGGCCAGGCACGGTTTCTGGAACTTTATCAAAGTAGTTCTAGGTACTGTCATCGAAGAATACAAATCAAGTTATTAATACTAATCAGGTACTAATGAAATTGAAATTGATATTTTCCCACACTACTGATGGAAGTGAAATTACACAATCCCAATTGGATCTGGCCATACCTGTATAGTGATGTAGCATTGTTTAAGCCCTTTGATTCAGGAATTCTACTTTGAGGAACATATCTACAAAGGAGAAAAACATCCCAAAAGGGAAAAAAAATGTACATGTCTGAAGATGTTCAACACATCATATTTTGTAAAGAGAGAAAGAAAAAATATATAAAGGCATCATAAGCACTTAACATTTTTATCCAAGGTTTCACAAAATTATTTTACTATAGAATACATTTTCATAGGATACTGATTAACTTGACTGAGAACACTTTCAGGAAGAAAGGGGTCTATAATTTTGGTGATCCTCCTGTTAGGGTTATAGGGTTAATAATGCACTTCGTATAACAATAAGGTTTCAGGTGGTGAGATATTCGGAGCCCGGATCCACTTAAGCACCAGCCTCTAACCTAGAAGAAAGAAAGCTTCTGGAACATAAATAACCAAAGAGAATGATGTCCCTTGGTTATATACTTTTCTAGATTTTCTGAGATGTGTGCATCTCATATGGCCCTCAGTAAGGCTAGATGAGACAGCCCCAACCTATCTACTGGACACAGGCCCTGAACTCCTCAGTAAGAGTGAGAATGAATTTCCTGTTTCATAGAGACTAAGACATTCATAGAGAGGACAAGACCCCTTTATCAACTAGAGTTCAGAAAAAAGGGCAGACTACCTGATTGGGTCTCAGAATAAACAGTCTTAGTAATGGCATGCTAAGAGCTCTCCAGGGTCCTGAACAACTGCTGATGTCTCTCTCATGCCTGGTGGAAACTTCTCATTAGTGCCTCTCATCTAACAAATTCACTACCTCTGCTTGCCTTGGAGCTTGCCCTCTGGCCTCAGACTCCCTGACATTATCTGTCTATGACCCATAAACAACGAGACTTCAGTCATTGCCTGTTCTTTGCATGTACTGGCAGCTTCATTTATCAGGTTCCTTCTAAAGGAAGTCTATTTGAGGCTATCTCAGTAGGAGAGAATATATATTTTATTAACTCTTGATTGTACTATCAGGAAGGAAGGAACTCAGGGCAGATAATTTTCACACTTTTAGACCAGTAAAGCCTTGAATCTGTCATTATATTTGCTTGTTGCTGGGATACTTGAGGAAGTGACTCCTAGAAGAACACATGGAGGGAGCAGAAGGAGGAGATCACTGGAGAGTTGAGAGGTGCAAAGAGCCTACATGAGACTTGTCTATTTTACTTTCAAATCTTTCAGTTACTGGATTAGCAACAGGATACAGAAGAGTGTTTTAAATATGGTTGGTGCTAAAAAACAAATGAATATTAAACTAAGCACTAGAAAATCAGAGTTCTAGTCATCTTTTTCTCTTTTTAACTAAGTAGCTGTATAACATTGGGCAAATTATTTTAACTTCTCTGTATTAATGTACAATAACTGGCGCAGGAAACAATCCCCCAGATTCCAATCATTTAAAACACTGTAAGCTTATTTCTTACTCATGCAACAACCCAGTAAGTATTGCTGGCAGGGTGGCTTTCCTGGAGAACTCTGCTCCTAGTAGTGAGTCAGGCTTGTAATCCTGTAGTTTTGCTGTCCTCTAAATCCTTGGAATAATCTTTATTCACCTGGTCACTGAAGAAAGAAAATGGGGGTCAGATATATTGGAGGGTTTTATGGGTCAGTTGTTGAAGTTGTACACATCGCTTCTACTCATATTCCACTGTACAGGCCCCATCACGTGTTCACATCTAACTGCAAGGGATTCTGGAAAATGTAGTCTTGCTGTATGCCAAAAAGAAACAAGGACACAGTTCGGTGAACGACTCATTAGTCTCCACCATACTGTCTGGGTTCTGGTTTCCTCAACTATAAAACGATTCAAATAACATCTGCCCTTCCTTCTCCACAGAGTTATTGTGAAGATCAAAGGATATCATCAGTGTGAAAGTGCCTTGAAAACTGTAGAACATATACAGGAAGAGAATTGTTATTACTTGGTTTATCTATCTTCAAATGTTAATTTTGGGAGTGGATACAGGTATCTTTTCTTTGGTAGGACTCCTTCTAGTTGGCCCTAGTATATACCAAGTATAAAATTATTTAAAGGGATAATATAAAATATTTTTTCATATGGGGTTAAAATAGAGATTATAAATGGACTTCTGATATTTCGTAATTTTAATGCCTTGATAAAAACATACTAGGATAAAATTAAAGAAAAATACTATTTTACCTTCAAGCCTCATTTTTTGCCAGGTTCTTTAAGATGCTCATAACCTCCTCGAGAATTAAACCTACCATAGGTTTGATAATAGGTAGTAAGTTCTATTATCTTTGACATTCTTCTTTGGAATGGTTTTGGGAAATGGTATATTTATTATGATTGTTGTTCATGCCACTTAATTATTTACATACAAACATGCACAAACACACATAGTCCCTTTTTCACTTTTCTGAGGCCCTTCAACCCTCAGCAGCCAGAAACTTCTGTTCCCTCTGACTCCCAAAGCAAGCAAACCAAAAAATTGCCTCCTCTAACTTCTTCTCGGATTTGCCATGAATCAGAGGGTCTGATAGAATTGCATTATGCTTACATACCCAGCAACACTCCAGTGATTTCTGAACACTGATCACTCTTTAGTTTCATTATGTTTTGACCTGAAGCTACCATCAGCCATCTGGGAAGGGCTATTATTTAAGCAAACATCACTCAGCCAATTGTGACTGAGGCATTGGATCATGCTGAACTGAGAGATTTCTTCTAGGGATGAAAGGAAATAATAAGAAATCACAATAGCAAGGGACATACTTGGAGATCCAGCTTAGTTTTCTGAAAGGAGAAAAAGAAAGACATTTGTTTGAAACCCTGGGGCCTTAGGGTAGTTCACTAGAGCACACTAAGCCTTAGGAATAATGTCTAATTTATCTTAGAGCAGACTGAACTCACAGCTTAAAAATTCAAAGGAAAGATTATACATATTGAGTTACTCTCAATATGCATAAAATAACTGAATGTGAACATGACCTAAAGGAAATTAGACTGCACATAATCGCGCATTCCAGTGCACCATGGTATTAACTTGAAGATACAGAGCCTTGGGTTTTGTGGAAGGAAATAGAAGTTGGGATGTAAAATGAAGCAAAGAAGGAGATGCCCTTGGAAATATGAATAGCTATAAAACGAAAGCAGTGTCTAATCAAATAAGAGCTTTCTATAGAGAAACTATCCCTCACATCTGGATATCTTGGCTATCTATCTCTTATCAGGAAAAAAAAGTGGGTCAGGGAATTATACCAAAGCAGAAAGCAGATCTCTTTCAGCTGGACAAGATTTGAAGGAATTAAAAAATCTCTTCCAGTGCCTCTCAATGGATATCTTTTTTTTTTTTTAATCTCCTTCTATCAGCCATTTGCTGGCTACATTTCTACTTGGAGTTCATTTTGGTCTGTGTTCTACTCGTCCTGTGTGCCCCATGAATGCATGAAAATTGGTGCCAAAGCCAAGCCTGCAAAAAATGCTGGAGTCTTACAGCAGATTGGGTCCACCATTTATTCAGTGACAGCTTACATTAGGGAGTATCTTCTCATTTTGATGATTAAGCCATGTTGAAAGAGAAGAGGAGATGGTTTTGCTTCCAGAAGGATTTGAGTATCGAAATATTGTACTTGCAACAAAAATTTCCCTCTTTACAGGATGATACACTTGGATCTTCCCAGATGCTATGAGGAGGGATACGTGGGAAAACGTAGAGGCCATGTGAGAGACGGGGGAAGAACTGGGATTCAGAAATTAAGGAAACCTATAATCTTGCTCTGTCTCTTACTAAATCTGGGACCTTGGCAAGTGGCTGATCTCTCTGAACCTCAGTGTCCCATTTGCAAAATAATAGTAATAATGGTAGTAAACACCGGAGAGACAGGATGGTATAGTAGGCAGCACACACACTCCAGAGACTGATTGCCAGGGTTCAAATGCTGTCTTTGCTGTTATTTAATAACCTAATATTACTTGTAACACTTTTATGCCTCAGTTTCTTCCTTTTTTTCCCTTCTGATTTTACATCTAGCTGAAGCCTGAACTATGTTGCTGGTTGCAAAATGTTTCATCTTGCTTTTTTAAATTAGTAAACTTTATTTTTTAGAGAAGTTTTAGGTTCACAGCAACACTGAGCAGAAAGTACAGAGTTCCCATATAGCCCCTACTCCCCCATATGCATAACCTCCCCCACTAACAAACATCCCTCAGCAGGGTACTACATTTGTCCCAACTGATTAACCCATACTGACACATCATTATTGTCCAAAGTCCACAGTTTACATTAGGGTTCATTCTTGGTATTGTACAGTCTATAGGTTTGGACAAATGTATAATGACATGTATCCACCATTACAATACAGGCATACCTCGGGGATATTGTGGGTTGAGTTCCAGACCACCACAATAAAGTGAATATCACAACTAAGCAAGTCACATGAATTTTTTAGTTTCCCAGTACATATAAAAGTTATGTTTTACTTTATAGTGTAGTCAATTAAGCATGCAATAACATTATGTCTAAGCAACAAATGTATATACCTTAATTTAATAATACTTCATTGCTAAAAATGCTAACAATCATCTGAGCCTTCAGTGAGTTGTAATCTTTTTACTGGTGGACAGTCTTGCCATGATGTCAAGTTCCTTGCTTTGGATTAGGCTTTGGCTTAAGGGAATGTTGTGGCTGGTTTGATCTCCTATCCAAACCACTACAACTTTCTTCATATCAACAATAAGGCTGTTTTGCTTTCTTACCATTAGTGTATTCACTGGAGTAACATTTTTAATTTCCTTCAAGGACTTTTCCTTTGCATTCACAACTGTTTGGCACAAGAGGCCTAGCTCTTGGTCTATCTTGGCTTTTGACATGCCTTCCTCACTAAGCTTAATCAATTCTAGCTTTTGATTTAAAGTGAGAGATTTGTGATTCTTCTTTTCACTTGAACACTTAAAGGCCATCATAGGGTTATTAGTTGGCCTAATTTCAATATTGTTGTGTCTCAGGGTTTAAGGGAGGCCTGAGGACAGGGAGAGAGATAGAGGAAGGGCTGATCAGTGGAGCAGTCAGAGCACACACAGCATTTATTGATTAAATTTGCCATCTTATATGGACATGGTTTGTGGTGCTCCCAAAACAATTACAATAGTAACATCAAAGATCACTAATCACAGATAACCAAAACAGATTTAATAATAATGAAAAATTTGGAATATTGTGAGTATTACCCAAACGTGACACAGAGACATGAAGTGAGCACATGCTGTTGGAGAAATGGTGCCAATGGGCTTGCTTGATGCAGGGTTACCACAAACCTTCAATTTGTCAAAAATGCAGTATCTATGCAGCACAATAAAGTGAAGTGCAATAAAGCGAGGTATGTCTGTAGTTTCACTGCCCTAACAATCCTCTATGCTCCATCTGTTCATCCTTCCCTTTCCACAACCCCTGGCAATCACTGATATTTTTACTGTCTCCATACTTTTGCCCTTTCTATTAATAGAATGTCATATGGTTGGAACAAGATTGTACGTATCCTTTTCATATTGACTTCCTTCACTTAGTATTAAATAATATTCATTTAAGGTTCCTCCATGCCCTTTCATGGCTTGATAGCTCTATTTTTTTTTGCACTGAATAATATTCCAATGTCTGAATATACCACTGTTAGTTTATTCACCTACCGAAGGACATCTTGGCTGCTTCCAAATTTTGGCAATTATAAATAAATCTGCTATAAACATTCATGGGCATGTTCTTATGTGGATATAAGTTTTCAGTTCGTTTGAGTAAATACCAAGCAGCGTGATCGCTGGATTGTATGGTAAGTGTATGTTTACTTTTGTAAGAAACTGCCAAGCTGTCTTCCAAAGTGGCTGTACCATTTTGCATTCCCACCAGCAATGAATGTGAGTTCCTGTTGCTCCACATCCTCGCCAACATTTAGAGTGATCAGTGTTTTGGGTTATGGCTGTTCTAATAGGTTTGTAGTGATACCTCACTGTTTTAATTTGTAATTCCCTAATGAAATATGATGTTGAACATCTTCTTATATCTTTATTTGCCATTTATGTATCTTCTTTGACAAAGTGTCTATTCAGAACTTTTGCCCATTTTCCAATTGAGTTGTTCATTTTCTTATTGTTGAGTTTTAAGAGTTCTTTTTATATTCTGGATAATAGTCTATGATGGTTAATTTTATGTGTCAACTTGAATGGACTAAAGGATGCCCAGATAGCTGGTAAAACATTATTTCTGGTGCATCCGTGAGAGTGTTTCTGGGTGAGATTAGCATGTGAACCAGTACTCTGAGTAAAAATGACCCCACCTTTACCAATGCGGGTGAGCACCGTCCAAATCTGTGGAGGGCCCTGGTAGAACAAAAAGGCAGAGGAAGGGTGAATGTGCTCTCTCTCTTCTTAAGCTGGGACACCCATCTTTTTGTGCCCACACACATTGGAGCTCTTGGGCCTTTGGACTTCAGACTCTGGGACTTACACCAGCGGGCACCCTGGTACTCAGGCCTTTGGACTGAGATTGGGAGTTACACCATCATCTCTCCTGGTTCTCGGGCCCCTGGACACAGGCTGAATTATACCACTGGCTTTCCTGATTTTCCAGCTTGCAGATGGCAGATGGTGAGACTCCTCAGTCTCCATAATCACATGAGACAATTCCCAAAATAAAAAATATATAGAACCAATTATATATAATATATGTAATATATATCCTATTGGTTGTGTTTCTCTGGAGAACCCTAATACACAGTTCTTTATCAGATGTGTCTTTAGCAAATATTTTCTCTCAGTCTGTGGCTTATCTTCTCGTTCTCTTGACATTGCCTTTCACAGAGCAGAAGCTTTTAATTTTAATGAAGTCCAGCTTATCGATTGTTTCTATCATGGATCATGCCTTTTGCATTTTATCTAAAAACTCACTGCCATACCCAGGGTCATCTAGGTTTCTCCTATGTTCTAGGAGTTTTATAGTTTGCACTTGACATTTAGGTCTGTGATACATTTTTAATTAATTTTTATGGAGTGTAAGGTTTGTGTCTAGATTCCTATTTTTGCATGTGGATATCTACTTGTTCCAGCACCATTTGTTGAAAGGACTACCTTTGCTCCATTGTATTGCCTTTGCTCCTTTGTCAAAGATCAGTTGACTATATTTGTATGGGTCTATTTTTGAGCTCTCTATTCTAGTCCATTGTTCTGTTTGTTTATTCTTATGCCTATGCCACACTGTCTTGATTACTGTAGCTTTATAAAGCTACTATAGTAAGTTGTGAAGTCAGGTAGTGTCAGTGTGACTTTGTTCTTCTCTTTCCATATTGACTTAGCTATTCTGGGTCTTTTGCCTCTCCATATAAACTTTAGAATCAGTTTTTTGACATCCACAAAATAACTTGCTGGGATATTGATTGGGATTGCATTGAATCTATAGATCGAGTTGGGAAAAACTAACATCTTGATACTATTGAGTTGTCCTATTCATGAGCACAGACTATGTCTCCATTTATTTAATTCGTTGATTTCTTTCATGAGAGATTTGTAGTTTTCTTTATGTAGAATACTTACATATTTTATTGGATTTATGCTTAAGTATTTCATTTTGAGGAGTGATAATGTTAATGTGTTTTATAATTCCAAATTCCACTTGTTCTTTGCTGGAATATAGGAAAGTGATTGGCTTTTTAAAATGTGTGTCTGAATGAATGTGCATATTTTATTTGAGAGTATACATATTTAAATCACTATTACATGTCAGTTATCATTTGGATCAATTCTTTGTCTTGTATTAATAACAGGCAAGTTATCTTCAATCTACTGCCTCAGGCATGCAAATGAACTGTAACTTTATCTTTCTACAATTTAGCTTAGTCTTTGTCTTGAGCCTCCATTCTACCTGATGACACAATCTAGTTATTTAGGATATTTTTTTCCCAGATGTTATAGGTCTAAACTCAATTCAGGGTTTTTTTCTCTCTTCTCATATTTGTTAGGGTCATTTAAACTTCTGGATGTGTATATGAGCTCATTGGATTGCAGATGGGAAATCCAATTGGACATTGGTTCAACTGAGAGGTGACAAAGGCCTTCACTGATGCAATGGCTGTAGGGTCTTTTTAAAAAAGTTTTATTTATTTTGACAGCTTTATTGAGGAATAGTTGACAATTAAAAATTATATATATTTAAGATGTACAACTTGATGGTTTGATATACATACACATTGTGAAATATTCACCACAACCTAGCAACATACCCATCATTTCATATAGCTACCCTTTTCTTATTTTGTGTGTGTGGCAAGAACACTTAAGATCTACTCTCTTAGCAAATTTCAGGTATACAAGGCAATATTGTTAACTATAGTCACACAGTTGTACATTAGATCTCTAGAACATATTTATCTTGCATACCTGAAACTTTGTACCTCTTGTCCAACAACTCCCTATTTCCCCCTTACCTCTGGTAACCACCATTCTACTCTGTTTCTGTGAATTTCACTGTATTAGATTCCACATATAAGTGAGATTGTGCAATAGTTGTCTTTCTGTGTCTGGCTTATTTCTCCTAGCATAATATCCTCCAGGGTCATCCATGTTGTCACATTATTTTTAATTTTTTTGAGGAACCTCCACACTATTTTCCATAATGTCTGTACCAATTTACATTCCCACCAACAGCGTACAAAGGTTCCCTTTTCTCCACATTCTCCTCAACACTTGCTATCTTTTGTCTTTCTGGTAATAGCCATTCTGACAGGTGTGAGGTGATATCTCATTGTGGTTTGGGTTTGCAGTTCCCTGATGATTAGTAAAGTTGAGCACATTTTCATATACCTGTTGCCCATTTGTACATCTTCTTCGAGAAATGTCTGTTTAGGCACTTAGCTCATTTCTAAATAAGGTTATTATTATTTTTTTGCTATTGAGTTGTATGAGTTTCTTATATATTCTAGACATGAACTCCTTATCAGACATATGGTTTGAAAATATTTTCTTCCATTCCATAGGTTGCCTTTTCACTCTGTTCATTGTTTCCTTTGCTACGTGGAAGCTTTTTAGTTTGATGTAATTTCACTTGTTTGTTTTTGTTGTCTGTACTTTTGGTGTCATATCGAAAAAAATCATTGTCCAGAACAATGTCAAGGAGCTTCTCCCATATGTTTTTTTCTAGGAGTTTTATGGTTTCAGGCCTAACATTTAAGTCTTTAATTTATTTTGAGTTGATTTTTGTATACGATGTGAGATAAGGTCTAATTTCATTTCTTTGCATGTGGCTATCCAGTTTTTCTAACACCATTTAGTAAAGAGATAATCCATTTCATGTTCTTGAACACTTGTTAAAGATCAGTTGACCATAGGTGTGTGAATTTACTACCATTGGTCTATATGTCTGTTTTTATGCCAGTGCCATACTGTTTTGATTACTGTAGCTTTGTAATATATTTGAAAACAGAACGTATGATAGCTCTAGCTTTATTATTCTTGCTCAAGATTACTTTGGCTATTTGGGGTCTTTTATGGTTCCATATGAATTTTAGGATTTTTTTTTCTATTTCTGTTAAGAATGTCATTGAGATTTTGCTAGGGATTGCATTGAATGTGTAGATTACTTTGGGTAGTATAGACATTTTAACAGTGTTAATTCTTTCAACCCATGAACAAAGTATATCTTTCCATTTATCTGTGTCTTTAATTTCCTTCATACATGTTTTATAATTTTCAGTGTACATGACTTTTGGATATTAACCTTGTATCCTGCAATCTTCCTATAATTGTATATTAATTCCAGGAGGGCTTTTATTTTTGCTTTTTTTGGTGTTTTCATAGATGATCATGTCTTCCATGAACAAAGACAGTTTTATTTGTTCCTTTCCAACCTGTATATTTAATTTCCTTTTCTTATCTTACTGCATTAACTAGGACTTCCAATCTGATGTTGAAAAGCAGTGGTGAGAGGGCACATCCTTGCCTTATTCCTGATCTTATAGGAAAGCTTTAAGTTTCTCACCATTAGGTATGATGTTGGCTATAAATATTTTGTGAATACTCTTTATCAAGTAGAGAAGTTTCTCCTTTATTCCCAGTCTGCTGAGAGTTTTCATCATAAATGGGTGTTGGATTTTGTCAAATACTTTTTCCGCATCTATTCATAAAATCATGTTATTTTTCTTTAGCCTTTGATGTGATGAATTACATTAATGGATTTTCAAGTGTTGAACCAGTCTTGCATATGAGGGATAAATCCCATTTACTTGAACTTGAACTCCTAGGCTCAAGGGATCCTCTCTACTTAGCCTACCGAGTAGCTGGGACAACAGATGTGTGCCACCACACCCAGCTCCTTAATTCCACTTACTTGAGATATATACTTTTTTATATACATTGTTAGATTTGATTTGCTAATATTGTGTTGAGGAATTTTGTATCTATGATCATGAGAAATATTGATATGTAGTTTTCTTTTCTTGTAATTTCTTTATCTGGTTTTGCTATTAGGGTGATGCTGACTTCATAGAATGAGTTAGGAAGTATTCCCTCTGCTTCTATCTTCTGGAAGAGATTGTAGAGAATGAGTATAATTTCTTTCTTAAATGTTCAGTAAAATTCACAGATGAATCCATCTAGGCCTAGTGCTTTCTCTTTCAGAAGGTTACTAATTATCTATTCAATTTCTTTAATAGATATAGGCCCGCTCAGATTGTCTATTTCATTGTATATGAGTTTTGCCAGGTTGAGTTTTTCAAAGAATTGGTTCATTTCATCTAGGTTATCAGATTTGTGGGTACAGAGTTTTTCATAATATTCCTTTATTTCTTTATTCCTATTAATGTCATTGATATCTATGGAGATATCTCCTCTTTCATTTCTGATATTAATAATTTGTATCTACTCTCTTTTTTCTTACCCTGGCTAGAGGCTTATTGATTTTTATTGATCTTTTCAAAGAACCAGCTTTTGGTTTTGTTGATTTTCTCTATTGATTTCCAGTTTTCTATTTCACTTATTTCTGCTCTAATTTTTATTATTTCTTTTCTTCTGCTTACTTTGGAATTAACTTGTTCTTCTTTTTCTACTTTCCTAAGGTGGAAGCTTGGATTATTGATTTTAGATCTTTCTTCTTTTCTAATACATGCATTCAATGCTATAAATTTCTCTCTAAAGACTTTCACTTCATAAAATCTTGATATGCCATATTTTTATTTTCATTTGCTTAAAACTAAAAAAATTCTCTTGAGATTTCTTCTTTGCCCCAAGCGTTATTTCAAAGTATGTTGTTTAATCGCCAAGTATTTGGGGATTTTCCAGTTATCTTCCTATTGTTGATTTCTAATTTAATTCCATTGTGGTCTGAGAGTAGACGTTGTATGATTTCTATTCTTTTTAAATTTGTCAAGGTGTGTTTTACACTCCAGAATATGGTCTATCTGGTGAATGTTCCCTGTGAGCTTGAGCAGAGTGCATACTGTGCTGTTGTTGGATGAAGTAGTTTCTAGATGTCAATTATATGCAGTTGAATGATGGTGCTGTTGCCTTCAATGATGTCCGTAGTGATTTTCCGCCTGCTGGATCTGCCCATTTCTGATAGAGGGGTGCTGAAGTCTCCAACTATAATAGTGGATTTTTTTATTTCTCCTTATAGTCTTACCAGTTTTTGCCTCATGCATTTTGACACTGTGTTACTAGGTGCATACACATTAAGGATTGTTATGACTTTTTAGAATATTGACCCCTATATAATTGTGTAATGCCCCTCTTTATCCCTGTTAACTTCTTTTGCTCTGAAGTCTGCTCCGTCTGAAATTAATATAGCTATTCTTGTTTTCTTTTGATTAGTGTTAGCATGGTATGTCTTTCTCCATCCCTTTATTTTTAATTTATATATGTCTTTATATTTAAAATGTGTTTCTTATAGACAACGTATAGAGTTGGGTCTTGTGTTTTGATCCACTTTGACAGTCTCTGTGTTTTAATTGGTGCCTTTACGCCATTGATGTTCAAGGTGATTACTGATATAGTTGGATTAATGTTTACCATATTTATTACTGTTTTCTATTTGTTGCCCTTATTATTTATATATTTAACTGACAAATCATGTTGTTTTGAAATATGTATACATTGTGGAATGGCTAAATTAAGCTAATTAATGGACACATCACTTCATATACTTATTATTATTATTTATTTTTGCTGCGATGTTGCCTTTTTTCTTTTTCCTATTTTTGCCTTCCAATCTTTTTCCACCTTTTGTTGTTTTTCAAGGAGCATTTATATGATTCCATTTTCTCTCCTTTATTAGCTATATTTCTCTCCTTTTTCTGCTATGCTTCTTTTAAAAATTGTCTTTAGCGGTTTCCCTGGAGTTTGCAATATATTAATACATTTACAGCTATTCCAACTCCGCTTTCAAATAACACTATACTGCTTGATTGTTAGTGGAGCTACCTTATAATAACAAAATAATCCTAATCTCTCCCTCCCACACTGTGTCATTGATTTTACTTATATGTGACTTCATTTCATCATTTATTTCACTTATATGTAAGTGCATACATATACACACACACATAAGCATATATAATTCATTATATTGTTGCTTTCATTATTTTGAACAAACTCTTGTCTGCTAGATCAATTAAGAATAAGAAAAATTCAAGTTTTTATTTTACCTTCACTTATTCCTTCTCCAGTGCTTTTCCTTTCTTTACATCGATCCAAATTTCCGATCTATATCATTTCCCTTTTCTCTGAAGAACTTCTTTTAACATTTCTTGCAAGACAGGCCTATTGGCAACAAATTCCTCCAATTTTTGTCTGTCTGAGAATGCCTTTATTTCCCCTTCACTTTTGAGAATAATTTCACGGGGTACGTAATTCTAGTTTGGTGATTTTTTTTTTCTCTTAATACTTTAAACATCACACCACTTTCTTCTTGCTTGCATGATTTCTGAGGAGAAGTCAGATGTAAGTCTTTGCTCTTCTGTAGGTAAGGCTTTTTTCCCTCTGGCTTCTTTCAAGATCTTTTTCTTCATGTTTGATTTTTCTGAAGTTTGAAGATGATATGCCTGGGTGTCGTTTTTTGGCATTTATCCTGCTAGTGTTCTCTGAGCTTCCTGGATCTATGGTTTGGTGTCTGACATTTGCCTCAGTTTCTTCATTTGTTAAGTGAAGAATGTAATAGTAGCACTTCATGAGGTAGTTGTGAGAATTAAGATAAGTTCAGTACATGACGAACACTTGGAAAAGTATCTGGAATGTAGTATCCACTACATAAGTGTTAGTCAATATTTAGTAGACACTTGCTAAGCCACAGGCTAAGGGCTTTTCATACAGAATCTCATTTATTCTTCACAGCAACTCTGTTCTCACAACCTACCTATTATTATCCCATTTTATAGATGAGGGGACTGAGGTTTAAAGAGATTGTCTTGTCTATAACCACACAGCCAGTTCAGTGGCAGGTCTGAAAGTCCTACTCTGATGGGTCTGACTGCTAAGATCATGCCTTAAATTACCAACGTATAGCCAGCACCTCAGAAAGGGGTCAGATTCTAGTGAGTCTCTACGGCCCCTTCCAGAACTAACGCTCTATTTTGTGAAGTTTGAAATAATGCCTGTGTAATATTGTGGCACAGTGCACAGGTTTGGGAGTTGGAAAGCCTGCATTTCAGCAAGTCTCCACCCCCTGTTTCTCCTGCTGTCACATGATTCTAATCCAAGTACCTTTCTTATGGAGTTGTTTTAAAGATTGAATGAGCTACTGTACGTACGACATTTCACACAGTGCTTTGTAAGTGATACTAACACGTTGTAGGTGCTCAAAAAATGTTAGATAATCAAATAATAGTCATTTCAAGATCTTCTCTAGTAGCTATAGTATTGGAAGGAGTTGTGAAATGCCTTGATTTAGAGGCTCTCCAAGCTGTCCACGTAGAAGGGTATATGGGAGGAGACTGTTGATGTGGGGCTTGGCTATAGGAGATCACGCTAACTTACGTAATAGAACCCAGCCCCGGGGCTGTACAAGAGTCTCCCTGGGGAGGAAGCTGGGATGACTTTGGTACTTGGAGGATTTTCTTTCTGATGCTACAATCAGAAGAGAGTCAGAACACTCCTGGGCATTGTGACAGGGCTCTTATTTATGATCAGTCTCATTCAGAGGAAGGATTCAATTGGAGGGAGTATTCCCAACACGATTGGACCTGGTTAGATAGGGAGCAGATGGCATTTAAGCGAGACTTCAGCCATGCCAGACGATGTTAAGACTGCCTGCTTTCTGAGCTTCTCACAGTGAAAGGGCTGCCACCATGACGTGATTTGGGCCTAACATTTCTTACAGCTGGGAGAAGGGGAGATATACTTCTTAGAATCAGAGGTGATAGCTGCTCTGGGGAAAAGACTTAGGGGATATGGTGAAGGGAGCAAAATTCCTATGCCTCACATTTCAATGTGTGTGTGTGTGTGTGTGTGTGTGTGTACAATTCTCTTACTGCCATTTCAATCTCCTCTGACGAAACAGAGGGATTAAGTAGCAATTCTACGCCCTTTCTTCAGCTTCTCAAGCAGCCCTATCTCCAAAAATGTGACTTATAATCTTGAAGTCCCTTGCTAGCGTCCTGCAATAATCCCTGCTCATCACACGTCACATTCTACAGTGGCACTGTTTGGGTTTTTAGATCTCTCCCCTCTGTCGATAAGCATAGATTGCAGGCATATTATGCGCCAGGCACTATCTTATGATCTGAGGATACAAAGCAGAATGAGATAAGGTCCTGGCCCTTGGAGAGTTGAGAGTGCTGAGGTTGATAGGGACCTTCAAACAAATAAGTAAAACACCACATCATGGGCTGTGAGAGAAATGTTAGTTTGGGTTTCTCCCAAAGCAGGCCTTGCAACAAGAATTTGAGTGCAAGTAGTTTATTTAGAAGGTGATCCCAGGAAACATTGGTAAAAGAGATCAGAGAATTGAGGCAGGGAATAGGAGAAAGTCGGTCAAGGGTGAATTTTAGGCTAATTAGTACTATAAGCAACTGGGGATTTCAGCCCTCCTAGGGAACTCTGGGAGACGCTGTAAAATGAGCCTCAGCGTTCTCCCCACCAAAGGCTATGAAGCTGGGGCAGTTATCCAGCAAATCCCTCTCCATCATTGTTTGATGGCTGCCTCAAGGGGCATTAACTCCCTAGCATTTACAGTTGGGCCCCTACTTGGGTCAAATGTGCTCCAGTGGGCAGATATAAAGCCCCAGGTGGAGGCACAGGTGTTCACAGTAAGCAGCCTTCCATGCAGAGGTGAATACCGAGGAGACTGGGCAGGGGCCCAACAACATGTGCTAAAAGAAGTGTGTTGAGTTTACAGTGAGGGCACACGGAAAGGATTAGTCATTCCTAGCTTGGGTGATCAACAAAGACTTCACAGAGAGCTTTCCGGGTAGGAACAAAGGCACAGGGCGTTTGGGAAACTGCAATGAGTAAAACATAGCTGGCACACGGGACTGGTAGGGGAGAGTGTTGAGTGGAGTAAAAGCACAGGCAAGTGGGCCAGGGTCTCCTCAGGGAGGGCTTGTCTGCCAAGCCACGCTCCAGACTCCATCTTGAGATGCATGGAGAGCCATAGAAAGGCTTTATGAAGAATTGTGACCTGGCAACATTTGGTTTTTAGAAAGATCAGTCTGGCTATGGTACCCAGAACACGTGGGCTTCATGTCTATTTCCTGTTGCTGTGAGCATCACCCCAGCAATGGTGATTTGTTCCCATCCAGTTTGCAGTTTTCCCAGCACTTCCAGAATCAGCCTCCTGCCTCTTCAGAGATATCAGCGGGAGCTGGGTGGCGCTCCCTCTTTAGGCATCTGGGTCACAGGGCCATAGAGTCCCCCTCCAGGCATCTAAGTTCTGGTAATCCCCACTTCCTCCTTTTGTGCCTTCAGATTGCAGAGCCAGCCACTGATTCCCGCAGTTCCCGTCTCTGTGGCATCTCAGTGTCCCCTGTCTACCTTTTTAGTCCTCCAATACCCGTCGAAGCAAGCTAGCCTCCAACACCTGGCTTGCCTCTGTTAAAACAACTGCTGTGCTTTGTCCTTCTGCCTGGACCTTGATTGATGCTGGGAGGGACACACGGCAGAGTCTCGGGGGAGTGGGCTTAGATTGGAGACCAGGAATTTGCAATCCACATGCTCGTTTGATTTTCCCTTGAAGCTCTCACCAGCCAGGACATGGGCACGGAGAAGGCAGATAGTGGGGCTGAACCAACCTCGGGGATCTGTAAAGGAAGATTTTCGAGAAGTCACATGAGCATCGGAGGCAGTGCAGTAAAAAACCGCAACGGAAGCAGTAGCAACGGCAATAATAATCGATATGCTTACAATTTTGTGTTCACTGTGTGCCAGGCACTCACTGTTAAGTGATTTACATATACTGTTACTTAACTTAATCCTCATGACAACCCTATGAGTTAGGTACATACTATTGTCCATTTGACAGATGAGGATACCAAGGCACCAAGAGGCTAAGCAATGTGCCCAAGGTCAAATAAGCTAGTAAGGGGCAAAGTTGATATTTGAACCTGGGCCATCTGCCCCCATTGTTGGGGTTCATCATCATTACAAGGGGTGATTTTCCTGCCCTTGGGTTCTACGGTTCTTTAGAAATATGACAGATGCCTCCATGATGACCTGAGGCTGGGCTGTAAGTTTCCAGAGATGAAGACACATTTCCAGGAAGCCCTTGCCAGAAAGTCAGAGAAAGCTGGGCTTCCTTTACAAAGATGAGGCTGAAGAGAAAGGCCGAGAAAGAAGGCAGGCTCTACTGGAGGCGGGTGCGCA
The DNA here is from genome assembly GCF_000956105.1 of Propithecus coquereli. NCBI lineage: Eukaryota > Metazoa > Chordata > Mammalia > Primates > Indriidae > Propithecus > Propithecus coquereli. The sequence goes on from NW_012150986.1 coordinate 1,533,689, forward strand.
GGCACAGATGGAAACAAGGCAGAGTTGCTGAGGGTTTATCATTCTCTGAAAGCTTAATTAGGTCATTGGCGAGGACAGAATGTTAAAAAAAAATCCTATCAGCTAAAGACCTGTGGGATTTAATTCCCTCATTCCTGCTCTTTAGTCTTAGAATAAATGAAGCCTTTTTCCTAGGTACAAAAATGATGTTGAAAAATGATTGATTGTCCTAATGAGGAAAGAGAACAGCTGCCTGAACAGCAGATGTAACTTTTATAATCATTTCCTCTTCATCGGTTTTCTCCCTAACGACCCCGGCACTGATGATAGTATTTAAGAAGGAGGGTGTGTGATGGGCAGAGGCTTAGAATGATCAGGAAGCTTGGGGGCAAAGAGAGAAATGCTTGGCCTGATCCCCTCGGGATCAGCTGCATTTTTAACAAGCCCAAAGTTATGGCCGTTCATCAGGCTAGATGACGACAACAGAACTAGAGTTTTTGGCAATCCAAGGTCCCAGGACTGAGGGCCAGGCCACCCATGGCTACCACATGTACTTAAATCTACTCTAGCTTCGCCGAGGCCCCAGAGTGGACCGTGATGCAGAGAGGAACACGCCCCTGGGATACATTTGGCAGCAAGTCTGCATAGAAACTGAAAACTGATAGCACAGGCAGAAGAGCATGGTGGTTAGGAACAAAGACCCTGCCAGCAAAGCCCGTATTCAAATGCCGACGCTCCCACTTATCAGCTGTGTGTCCACGGGCAGGTTTCCTAACCTCTCTGTGCCTGGGTTTCTAACTATGTGATCTTGGGCGAGTGCCTTCACCTCTTATTGCCTCAGTTTCCTAATGTGCAATGAGAATACCTATTTCATGGTGTCGTTGAGGGGATTTGATAAGTGTTTGTAGAGCACTCAGAACAGTGCCTGCCACACATCACCTATTTGTGTTTCTTAAATAATATATATGACCTGCTCTTGGTAAAGCTGAATCAGCCACGTTTTTCTGCCATCTGCGAAAGTGTGGTTCAGCAGTTTGTCTCCAATGCACTCAAGGTTCCTGGACCTCTTTTTCTGTCCCCTCACCTCAGTGGCCTGGGTTCCCCATCCCCTTCAGGGTCTCACCACGATCCTCTCTTTCTGCACGAATATTTCACACTGATCTCAGGAGGGGCTGCAGAACCAGTTCACAGTGAAATGCTTGTGACTGATAACCTTCATCGTGTTCCTCCTCTCAGCTTTCCATCGAGGGGATCAGGTGGCACTTCAGGCACTGGTCAGACGTGGTGGGCCTCCTGGTGCCACTCGGCACCCATTTTGAAGACCAGTTTTGTGTGGACCTTCGCCACAGCTCAGAAATCCCGAGCTTGTGATAGTCCCCCACCTGGGACCCCAGACCCACACCATCACACCACTCCCAAAACTGTACCCCCAAACCTGTTGTCTGTTTGGCCTATGGGCATAATCATTGTTGGCTCAACACATTGTCCACATATTGGGGGCAGCTGTCCCCAATTTTTGGTTTGATTCAAGTAGATATAATTATCCCAAATATTAACAAGTAAACTTCCTCTTAGTTTTCAAAGCATTTGTCTTCATTTCTTTTAGCCTCCTGATATCTCCATTTTGCAAGTGGGGCAAATCAGCACTGAATTGTGTACTAGAAACCTATCTCAAAGCAGCTTCAAAAATACGGGAAGTTTATTGGCCCAAGTAAAAGAAGAGCTCAATGGTAGGGCAGTGATCAGCTATGGTTCTACGAAGGCTCTCAGTTATTTTCTCTTCAGACTCTCAGTTCTCTTCCTCCACGGAGCGGCTTGATTCTCAGGCCGGTAGAGGGCACTGCAGCACACCTGGGGCTCAGATCCACACCCCCAAACACCCAAGGAACACAGGAACCACCTTTTCTGGTGGCTCTATTTTTTTTAAAGTTTCATTTTATTTTTAACTGACAAATAATAATCGTATATATTTATGGGGTATAAGGTGAGTTTTGGATACAGGTATACATCGTGGAATAATCAAATCACGCTAATTATTAAATAACAAATCCATCATCTCAAATATTTATCATTTCTTTGTAGTGAGAACATTTAAAATCCACTCTTTTAGCTATTTTCAAATACAACACGTTATTATTAAATACAGTCACCATGCTATGCAATAGATCACCGGAACCTATTCCTCCTAACTGAAACTTTGTACCCTTTCACCTTTCCTGGTCCATGCCCCCCGCCTCTGCTAACCACCATTCTACTCTCTACTTCTATGAGTTCGACTTTTTTAGATTCCACATGTAAGTGAGATCATGTGGTATTTATCTCTTTGTGCCTGGCTTATTTCACTTAGCATAACGCCCTCTAGGTTGGTCCATGCTGTTACAAATGGCAGAATTTCCAGCTTTTTAAAGGTCAAATAGTATTCCATTCTGTGTACATACCGCATTTTAAAACTCTTGTTTATCTGTTGATGGGCACTTCTGTTGTTTCCATATCTTAGCTATTGCGAATAGTGCTGCAAAGAATATGAGAGTTCAGATATCTCTTTGGTATACTGATTTTATATCCTTTGAATGTGTACCCAGAAGTGGAATTGCTAAATCACATAGTAGTTCTATTTTTAGTTTTTTTGAGGGAACTCCATACTGTTTTCCAAAATAGCTGTACTAATTTACAACACAAACGCTGCAGGAGGGTTCCCCTTTCTCCACATCCTCACCAACACTTATCTTTCATCTTTTTGATGATAGCCATTCTAACAGATACGATGTGATATCTCATTGTGGTTTAATTTGCATTTCTCAGATGATTAGAGATGTTGAGCATTTTTTTAACATATCTGTTGGCCATTCGTATGTCTTCTTTTGAGAAATGTCTATTCGTTGCCCATTTTTTAGTAGGGTTATTTATTTTCTTATTATTGAGTAGAGTTCCTTGTATATTTTGGATCCTGACCCCTTATCTGATATATGATTTGTAAATATTTTCTCCCAATCTGTGGGTTGTCTCTTAACTCTATTAATTGTTTCCTTTACTATGGAGAAGCTTTTTAGTTTGATGTAATCCCATTTATGTATTTTTGCTTTTGTTGCCTATTCTTTTGGGGTCATACCCAAGATATCACTGCCTAGACCAATGTCATGGAGCTTTGCCCTATGTTTTCTTCTAGTATTAATAGTTTTACAGTTTCAGTTCTTACATTTAAGTCTTTAATCCATTTTGCATTGATTCTTGCATAAGGGGTGAGATAAGGGTCCATTTTCATTCTTCTGCATGTGGACATCCAGTTTTTCCACACCATTTATTGAAGAGATTGTCCTTTCCCCATTGTGTGGTCTTGGCACCTTCGTCAAGAATCAATTGAATCTTGTGGCTCTATTTTAAGAAGATCCTTGAAAGTATCCTCTTATGCCTCATTGGTTTGAATCTGGTCATATGCCAACCTCTGAACTAATCCTGGAGAAAGGGAGAATGCCATGTGCTAATTGGCTTAGGCCTAGGGTTCTGAGCCAATCACTGTCAAAGGGGTCAAAATTACATTTAGCCCAATAAGACACACCGATGGTATTGAGGCTGGGTTGGCTTCCCTTCACAGTGGGGCTGGGAGGAAAGACACCCCAATAAAAGTCTGTGGTATTCTCAAGAAGAAGGAAAGTGATGGTGGATAGGTGGCTGGGTCATCGGCCTCCCTGGTGGTTTCCAGTGATTCTTCCCCCCTGGAACTCCCAGCCTCTCCCATTGAATAGAGCTGACCTATGTCACTAATAGGATATTGCAGAAGTGACACTGTGTAACTTCCAAGGCTGGGTCACAGAAAGCATTGCAGCTTCTGCCTTGGATTGCTCCCTCTGGGGGAAGCTAGCCACCATGCCATGAGGACACCTCTGCAGCTCTGTGCAATGACCCACATAGAAACCGAAGCCTATACACAACAGTCTGCACCAGTTTGCCAGCGTGTGTGAGCCACCTTGGTAGTGAATCGTGGTCCAGCACCAGGCAAGCCTCAGATGACTGAAGCCCTGGCCGAGATCTTTACTCCAGCCTCATTAGTGACCCTGAGCCTGAACCACCCAGCTAAGCTTCAGAAAACCATGAGAGATAATAAATGATTATTGCTTTGAGCCATTAAGCTTTGGAGTGATTTGTCACACAGCATTATACAACTGGAACAGTGACCCTCAATGGACACTGCACTGATTGCTTTTTTAGATCCAAAAAGTGCCTCTCCTCTCCTTACCTCTCTTTCTAAATAAATGGAAGTGAAATGAATGCTTTTCAGGGAATGCCCTACCTTTACTCCCTGTTCACTACTTCATTGACCATGCACCTCCCAACCAAATATGTGTTCTAAAGCATCTCACCTGAGTTCTTTAAAAATTCCACACTTCCAAGTTGTGCCATAGACAAAACTGGTGTGGAAAACAATGAACTGGAAAGTTGCCTGGGTGACCATCTGGATAGATGACCTAGAGTAAGTCCTTAATGCGTACAGGCTCTACTAGGTCTGACAAAAACACGTTCAACTTTACAAATAATCGAGGCACACTTTCCCTCTAGCAATACGGGAAAGCAGAAAAGGATTATAACATCTCATTTACTTTTTTCCTGATTATAAAGGTAAAAACTTTTTATTGTAGAAAGCACAGGGGAAAATGTTGAAAGGAATAAAGAATAAACTAGAAACCACCCATAATTTCGCTACAGAGACTGCTATTAACGTTTCTTCATTGCTTTTCCCATGCATTTCACTATAAAATTAGGATATGAAATACACAGTTTTATATCCTGCTTTTCCCGTTATGTTCTGAGTATTTTCTCATGTGGTTAAGTATTCCTTGAAAACATGTTCTTTCATGGATGATTAAGGTTTTATTAAATAAATGTGCCACCACTTATTTAGCCATCACTCTAGGTTATTTATTCCCAATTTTTATCTATTATCAACAAAGCTGGGAGGACAATCCCTGCATGCTCATCATTATATACTTTTCTGATTATCTCCTTAGCATAATTCCTAGAAGTAGATTTATTGGGTCAAGTTCATGATGATTTTTTAAGGCCATCGATCTGTATTGCCAAATCGCCCTTCAGGAAGTCTTACCAATTTATAGTGTTTGAAGAAAGTAGTGAGACTGTTCATGTCACTGCATTTGTCAAAACAGAGTAGTATAATTTCTAAATGTTATTATCAGTTTGAAAGGTGAAAATAGTGTCTTGTTTGAATTTGCATTCCTTTCTTAGTTGAAAGTTGAACTTTCTCTCACGCATTTATTAACCATTTGTCTTTCTTCTTTTGTGAAGCGTCTATCATATTCTTCAACTATTTTTTCCATTGGGATTGCATCTTTTAAAAGAAACTGATTTTTAAAATATCTAGATGAATAATATAAATATAGTGGAAAGATTTTCCTTTGTTGACCATTTGCCTTTTACTTTTATGTATCATGTTTTTAGATAATCAGATTGATTTCTTTCTTTGCTTTTATACTTAGAAAGTTCATTACCATGTCAGTATGACTTAAGCATTTGTATAAATTTGTGCTTCTCTCTTCATTGTTAACCCATCAAGAACTTATTGTATGGTGTGATGTGAGGTAAGTTTCTAATTTGGGGGGCTTTTCCCCCTGATTTAATCAAACAATTGCTCTGGGAGAGTTTATGGAATGACCCTTTATTTTCCCACTGATTAGTATGATTGCTTTTGTTACACATCAGATTCTTATGTATATGTGTCTAGCATGGGTCACTATAGCTTTAGGTACAGTATGTTTAGATACAAATAAGGTCTCATTTCTTTTAATATTTGAAGCATTATCAAGGACTCACCAATTATACTGGACTCCATGCTCTCTCTAGCAACAGAAACGGAGAATCGGTGGTCAGCCAGTGATGAGGAGACACCTGCAGTTCTCTCTGTGGAGGGGTTGGAGGCTGCGCTGGTCCTCTGGATTGAGTAAAGTCCTGGGGTTACTGGGCAATTTAGCTGGGAGCTGTTATACCAGAAAGTAAACTGTACCTCTCACTAAACTGGGGCAGGGGCAGTAGGACAAGGGAGAATGATGTGCAAAAGTCATTATTTCAAGATAACAAAGTCCACTTTGAAAACTTTGTAAGAAGCGAAGTCTTCACAACATAACCCTTGCGACAGAATGAGCAGTGTTTCCTGAACGACTGCAGGAGGGGCCGGCCCGCGGACTGTAGGAGGTTTAGCAGCACGCCTGCACCCTACCCATCAGATGCCAGTAGCAGACCCGCACTTGTTACTGCTTTCTATTCGTTGTCTTCATTCTTTGTGTCTTCTTTTGTTTTCTACTCTTTTTCTGTCTTCTCTGGTTATAATTGAGCATTTCATGTGATTCCATTTTCTCTTCTCTCTTAGCATGTCAGTTATACTTCTTTAAAATTTTTTTTTTTTTAGTGGTTGCCCTGGAGTTTGCAATATTCATTTATGATTAGTCCAAGTTCCCTTTCAAATACCACTATACTACTTCACATGTAGTACCTTATAACAGAGTATTTCCAATTTCTCCTTCCCATCCTGTGTAAAATTGCTGTCATTCATTTCACTTTTCAAGAAATGATAATCGCTGAATATATTGTTGCTATTGTTTTGAACAAATTATTATCTATTAGATCAATTAAGAATAAGAAAAGATATTATTTTAGTTTTATTTATTCCTTTCTAATGCTCTTCCTTTCTTTTTATAGATCTGACTTTCTGACCTATATCACTTTCCTTTCTCTGAGGGACTTCTTTTAACATTTCTTGCAAGGCAGGCCTACAGGTGACAGTCTCCCTCAATTTTTGTTTTTCTAAGAAAGTCTTTATTTCTCCTTCACTTTTGAAGGATAATTGCACTGGATACAGAATTCTAGGCTGGTGGGTTTTTTTTTTTTTTTTTTTTTT
>NW_012150986.1:1540951-1542774 GCF_000956105.1 Propithecus coquereli
ATTTTTTGCCTCTAGATATAATGCCTTAAGAGTGATATAATTCTTTAGGTAAGGTGTTTCTTTTTCTTTTTCACTATTTTCTCTTTGTGTTTGATTTTCTGCAGTTTAAATATGATATGTCTAGATGTGAATTTTTGGTATCTATCCTACTTGGTGTTATCTGAGCTTTCTGGATCTGTGTTTTGGTGTCTGTCATTAATTTTGCAAAATTTTCAGTCTCTGTTATTTCAAATACTTCTGCTCTTTTCTCTCTTTTCTGTCTAGGATTTCCACGATGGATATGTGACACTTTTTGTAATTGTCTCACAGTGCCTGGATATTCTGTTCTGTTTCATTCTTTCTCTCTTTGCATTTCAGTTTTCGATGTTTCTATTGCTATACTGTCAAGCTCACTGATTCTTTCCTCGACTACGTCCAGTCTACTGATGTGACAATCAAAGGCGTTCTTCATTTCTGTTACAGGATTCTTGATTTCCAGCATTTCCTTCTGACTGTTTCTTAGAGTTTCCATCTCTCTTCTTACGTTGCTCATCTGTTCTTACATGTTGTCCACTTCTTCCATGAGAGCCCTTAGCAAATTAATCATTGTTGTTTTAAACTTCTGGTCTGATAATCCAAATTTTCTGCCATATCTGAATCTGGCTCTGATGGCTTTTTTTTTTTTTTTTTTGTCTCTCCAGGCTATGTTTTTTTGCCTTTTAGCACGCTTTGTAGTTTTTTGTTAAAAACCGTACATGATGTACTGGGTAAAAGCAACTGAAGCAAATAGGCCTTTAGTGTGTTTATCTGGCTGGGAGTTAGGCTGTGTTTACTGTTCTCTACAGCTGTAGGTGTTCAAGGCTAAACTTTTCTCTTGTGTCCTTGTTTTTGTCTCTCCTGCTGTCTTTGGGTTTCCTTAGAGACTTCTTAAACAAGGTCTGAGACACGTAGTTCTTTCAGTTGTATTTCTTTTCTATTACACAGGAGCCCTATTGACGTGGTGGTAAGGTGTGGGGAGAGGGAGAGAGGAAGGGTTCTATAGTCCTATGATTAGGTCTTGGTCTTTTAGTGAGCTGTGTCCTGCCGTGTGGCTGTGACCTTCACATGTTTTTTTCACCCCTCCGAACCTTAGGTGAGACCAGAAGGCTGGGGCTGGCTGGAGTTGGATGTTTCCTTTTTCCCAGGCCAGTTAGGCTCTGGAAAACCTCAGCAGGTTATGATCTGGTAATAGAGTTTTCCTCGAGGGCAGGCCTTACTGAGAAGAATATAGAATGCTCTGGGCATATTTCAAAATGGCTGCTTTTCCCTTCCTTGCCTGAAGCATGAGGGAATTTTCCTCTAATCTTAACTGTGAGAACCTAATAGGGCTACTGGAGGTAAAACTCACAAAAAATGTGCCCCCACCCAACACTGGGCCTCCTTGGTGTTTTTAAATCTCGAGCTTGTCTGCACTGAGCCTCCAGAAATTCATCCATGAAAATTTAGGTTTTCCTACCCTGGTACTGGTTCCCACAGAGGTTTCTGCTCCTGATGATAAGCTGTGCCTCTCTATCTCTCCAGATTTGGGGGCAGTGGTTTGCCCTGTGACCCAATGGATCTAAGAAGAATTGTTGGTTTTCACTTTGTTCCGCTTTTTTCTTTTTGTAAGGAGGGGAGTGATGACTTCCAAGCTACTTACAATGCTAGACCAGAGACCAGAAATCTATCATCCCCCCAGTAGTGACGACCAAAAATGTCTCTAGACATTGCCAAATGTCCTCTGGGGAGAGGGCAAAATCACCCTCAGCTGTGAATCACTGCTGTTATGCTATGTAGGATACTATATGTAATGATATTTAATAATA
>NW_012150986.1:1542824-1553732 GCF_000956105.1 Propithecus coquereli
TAATTATATATTCAGTAAGAATAGAGTAAAGCTGAGAGTTCTTAGAGATCTTGGTGGGAGAGAACACTGTGGTTTCCATTGGTGACTGGTGTGGAGGTTGCGGCAGAGGCTGGCCAGATACTCCTCAAACCCATTTCCTCTTCCTGGGCACTCAGTTAACTATATTTCTCAGTCCGCTGGTATCTAGGTGGGGCCATGTGACAAGTTCTGGCTAATTAAATTGGAGCCTGGCCCCTAAACCATCCCAGACCAATTCCGAGGAGCCAGCAGAGTAGGGATGCTATATTCATAAGATGGAAGGAGCCTGGATCCTCGAGTTACTGCTTGAAGAAAAGCTACCCAAGAGAGCCTCTCAACTGGAACATCCACACTGGATTTTGCCTGAGTGAGAAATAATCCCTATTAGAATTTAGGATTAATTCACTACCACAGCATATCCTAGTTTAACCTGACCAAACGAGGGGCTCAGAACATTTAATATTTAAGAATAGGGTGACTCCAGAAGTTTGGAAGACTTGAAGAAATGTAGGGGTAGACATTAGTGTTTATGCATATCAACGAACATAATACATTTATTCCCATTACTTAAAAATTGTGCATTATAATTAAAAAAACCATAGCAGCAAAATGATAAAGTTCTCCAACAGTGGTCAGTTCTGCATAGTCTCTATGAGGCCCTAGTGTCTCAGCTAGACACCTAAGAGTCAAGGTTGCTATAAGCACACCAGACTTACCCATAGTCTGATTCTGATCATACTGACCAGTACATTTTTTTTTAAACATCTATGCTGTAAGAAGACCAGTACATTCTTTTCCAAGGCAGGAACCAGAAGAAATTTTCCATTTTGGTTGCTTTTCATAGAGGTTTAAGGATGAGATTAAGGGACCCATCCAGCCATATGCCAATCATAAACCAACTCTACTGAATGGCAGATGTTAGATGCCAAACATCTAGATGTTTAAGCCTTCCCATTAATTAGAATAAAAATCCTGTGGAATGTGAAGTGTTGGAGGACACTGGGTTAAATTAATCCATGGTTTTCCTGGTACTACTTAAGAGAATTTGAAGTTGCTGCGTTTAAAAATGCAAACTACATTGAGCTATTTACATATTTTATGTGGGAAGTGGCAGGTTTTAATTTTAACTGCATACCACCTTCTCAATTGTTCCCTGAACAGAGTAGAAACTTAGAGAAAATTATATGGAAAAAAACCTGATAATAAAACTGGGGACTTAAATGAGTTTAAAGTTCAAACAAAGTGCATTCCATAGCTGGCATATTCTGTAGTCCATGCACATTTGATCAGGAAAACTATATGGTCTTTTATAGTGTTTTTGACTGCCTAGATAGACTCAAAGCAAGAAAAATTCATTCTTTAAGAAAAAATGAGTAGACTCATGATATGCACAAAGGGATAGCTCTAGGGTTTTAAAAAGTATTTCCCATCTGATATACAATTCTTCATGAAAAAGAAAGGGTTGGTTTTATGCTTTGGCTTTTCTTGGTTTTGTGCTTTGGAATAGAACCTACTTCTTATTTAAATCGTGCAAAGGAATGTTAAATGACAAATGACAGATAAATTTCAATCTCCAGCCACAAAAAAGCCTGAGAGGAAGGATATCCTTTTTCCTTTTTATTGGCCAAGTTCCTCTGTGTGCAGCTTCATAAATTGAGGTGCTTGATTTTGAGCTAAGGACATACTCTTGGAAAACCTGTCTCATCACTTTACGGATCACTTTTTTTAGGCTACATTTATAGACATTTGCCTTCTTCTTCCATTAGGCTCTTTGCCCTCTATCCCCAGATATTATATTAGTCAAGATAGAATAAGCCATACTGCAGTAACAAGAAGCCCCAATATCTCAGTGATTTACACAATAAAGATTTGGTTTTTGTTCATGTCACAATCTGAGGCAGGTCTGTGAGCTCTCCTTGGCAGTTTTAATCCAACATTTACTCAGGATTCTGGGCCAATTCCATCTTGCAACCCATCGATTCCTTTGTGGATGAGAGAGAATGGTGAACTGACCACTGCACTTAATTGCCTTGGACCAGAAGCCACACATCACTTTTACTCACATTCCTGTTGGCGAAAACCAGTCAAATGGAGCCAACCTAACTGCAAGGGAGGCTGGGAAATTCAGTCTTCCTTTGTGCCCAGGAAGAAGAAATGGTGTGGTAAAAAATAGAGTGTTTCTTGGCCGTGATTGCTTTCTGTTGAGAACAAAGATGTGTGATTCCTGAGGGTAGAGTGATTCTTGTATGACTCACTTTGCCCTTGAGAAAGAGGTTTGTGGAGGTAGAGTGAGGTATTGGGCTGTGTATTATAAGAAGCACATAGAGGGGATGGGAGCTTTGGAAGTAAGTGCTTCAATGGGAAAAAGGACTCCAAAGGAAGCTCTTAAAACAGAAAAAAAAAACCCAAGTGAAGGAGAATAGGACGATATGCAAAGAGAAGAAGATGTCATGGTTCAAATAAAGGGATAGAAACAGCAGTAGATCTCTTCCCCCACCCCCACTAGCAGGATGATATGTAAAAAGTCGCTCCAGTCATCTCCCAGGGAAGCCAGCATGCATCTTAGGAAGAGCTGGAGATGACATCTAAGAGGAGGCATAACCCAGATCAGAACACAGAAGCCCACCCACTAAAATTTCCCATTCCTTAAGCTTCAGTGAATATGGATACTGTTCCCCAAACTGGGATTTGGGCATCGCAAAGGAATATCTGTCCCTATTGTTCGCTTGGTTGTGATTATAATATTTGTGCTAAGAAAGTGAGCAAAAATTCTAGCAATGACACCTGTCCCTTATTTCTAATGCTGCCCATGGTGGTAGGATGGAGAAACACGACAGCAAAGGCACTATTACGTGAAAACAATCACCTGGGAAAGAGGGATGCATGCACTACCATGAGAGAGTACATCCATCCAATTCATTTCAATAAGTGAGTACCGTTTTCTTTCCAGTTAATTATTGCAGTGAAAACTGCCCTTGCCTCTCTAGCAAGACATTTTCCTTTTAACCAATCTTGCTTTCACTTTCAAAATGATTGTTTTTTTTTTTTTCCTGTGGGACTCAAGATCTTATTTTGGACAGTAAAATTGGAATATCCTCTCTTTGCATTTCACCTCCAATGACCCTCAAGGCAATGTGGATGCCCAACTCTCCAAGAGAGAGTCACCTACAAGGAAGTGCAGAAAAGGAAAGCCCCAAGGTGACCATTTCCATAATGTGCTGCCTCAATTCCTGGTGTTCACTTGTACCTTTGTGGTGGACTCATGAGTGCGGAGCACCCAGGTTCAGTTCTGGGCCCCCCTGGGCTAGTGTATGTAAATACATGTGTGCAGGTCTGAATATTTTTTAAGACACCCACTAAATTTTCCCTTCCGATCAAGGGCTCATTCACAAGAAACTGAAATGTATCCTCAAAGACAGCAGGAGATACTTTATTCCGAAGTTTGGCAAAAATATGCCCACTTGCGTATTAATGCTGGTGCCATTTTGTTTGTAGCTATTGGAATGTGTTGGATTTTTAAAATTATAGTTTTAAAAATAAAGAAAGCATTTTATATATAGGCAAGAAATTTATATTAAATCTTTATACAGGTCAATTCAAAAAATCACTGCTTTGTTAATTTGCTGACAATGTAAACACATGATAGAAAAGCTTTGATGGAACAGGGAAGGACAAGTAAATGGGTCAGAAAGTTCTTGGTTCTGGAAAGTTCCAGGTGTCTTTGTGGGAAGGAAGTTGGTGGAAGACTAATCCTGTCAGATCACAAAGATCCATTTAACAAGCTAGTGACATTTTCTTTCTAGAAAGTACAGAACTACTTCAGCAATCACAGTAATATATCAACTAGCAATTGTTCTTGGATAAACTTTCCTTTTACAAATGTTGCCTTGGATGTGGGTGATGCAGGAAGGTACCCAGACTCCTCAGGGCTGTGCTCTGGTGTCTGACACAAAAATAAGAGGAAGACAGGAGGGAGGGGAGGCTGAGGGAAAGAAGAGGAGGTGGCAGAGGTCTTGAGGCAGTCTCAGGACTCGTGAGCATAGCTTCAAAGGGAGTAGGCCCAGATGTAGACACAAGGCCTCATTGCCAGGGTCCTGGTCACTAGGGTCGGGGAAGACCCAAGCTGCCACCATAAGTTTTTGTATCTCTGGGTGAGGGCTCTTCTTGTAGAGAAGCCAGAATGGTGGGCTACACTTTCATGGGCCAGGAAGCTGGAAGCCAGAGGCCATCCCCAAATGAGTGGCCTCCTCACCTCAAGGGAAGAAAGGAAGGAAATGAATACCCCAACCTAGAGGAAGGAGTCTTGCTCTTTGTCTCCTGCCCCACCTCTACCTCTGGTGCTGGAGGAAATGAGGGTGTGGTGTGACATTGGGACACTGGGACATGGCCTTTTACTGACAGAGGTGTTAGTGGATTTCAAATGTCAAAGTTCTGCTGGGTTGATTTCTACAGCCTCTGTTCTGTCATTCAAATCCTTTGATGAGGCAGTTTAGCACCAACAAACACCCTCACAGCAACCCATGGTCCTTGACAGTCGAGAGGTGCACGTGGTCCTTGACAGTCAAGAGGCCGGCCCTCTGATGGAGGCTTGTGTCCTCACACAGCCCTCCCTGTCCCTCCCAGGCAGTCCAGCTCATCAGCAGGGCCTCTTAAACTTGCAGCCTGTTAGGTGCCAGTGGAGAGACCAATCTTAGCCTCAGGTCTCTCTACCCTGGGCTTCCCTCTGCAGAAAGGGGGCCCTGCAGGGTAGAATTCTGGCAAATGCATGTTCATGAATGCAAATGTATCATGGTCTGTGCAAAAGGACAAAAAGGGAACAACTAGACTGGCTGGGACAGATGGACCAAGAAAGAGGGGAGTGAGTCCCCTTGTGTGTGTGCGTGCGCGTATGTGTATGTATGTATGTCAAGGGAGAAGATGGCGTGTTAAAGGTGGAGAGAAGCATGAGAGATAGAGTTGGACCAAGCAGAGCTCTGTCCTTGGCTTGAGTCCTGAGGTTCACTCTGTGCGGGCAGCCAGAGGAGGTCAGGAACTGGGAGGCATGAGAGTTACCCAGTAGATGCTGCTAGAAGGGATATGGTCCAGACAAGGCTAGCAGAGGGCTGGGGAAGGTGGCCAGGACCTGGGGGTGGTCTAAGGGTAGGAGAGAGGGCCTGAAAATCTGTGGGGTGGGGATCACTGGCGCTTACCTCCTTGATTTCAGAAACTTCTCAGGCCACGGGCTGCACTTTGGGAACATTGTTTTCCCTCTTCCCGCTTCAAGGCCTTTGCTGTCTGTTTAACCACTTCTGATCTGCTAAGATTGGTTTGGGAGGAGACAGGGATCCCTTGTGGTATAATTTGCCCTGGCATTGAGGCTGAGGGCAGCCCAGACAAGGAGTGGAAACCAAAGAGGGCTTCAGTTCTTGATTATTTTTTCCTGCTTATTAAAAGAACCCTTTTTCTTTCATGTTCTTGTTCACTGTTCTTACCTGCTTACTCTTCAATGTAGATATTAGAATCAGTGTGTCAAGTAAAAAAAATCATAATGGCATTTTGATTGTAATTGTGTCAAACCAATATATTATTGCCTTTCATTAAAACTGAATTTTTTTAAGACACTGGGTCTAGTTCTGTTGCCTAGGCTGGAGTGCAGTGGCATCATCATAGTTCACTGCAGCCTTGATCTCCTGGGCTCAAACAATCCTCCTGCCTTGGCTTCCTAAGTAGCTGGGAATACAGGTGTGTACCACCATGCCCAGCTGATTTTTAAGAATTCTTTGTAGAGACAGGGTCTTGCTATGTTGCCCAGGCTGATCTCAAACTTCTGGGCCCAAGTGATCCTCCTGCTTCAGCCTCCCAAAGTGCTGGGATTATAGGAATGAGCCACTGTGCCTGGCCTAAAGCTGAATTTGACACTAAATAATAAAGAACCAGACAGAAAGGAATTTGGGGGCATTCATTTATTCATTTACTCAGTAGTGTATATTGAGTACTTACTATGTGCCAGGAAAGTGGCTCCATTGTCTAGGGGCACTGAGAGACACTTGAGGCAAACGGAAGGGGAAGGACAGTCCCTGTTCTCCCACCACCCAACTCATTTGCCTTACCTTAATCCCAGCCTTGTTGGATCCTGTTATTATTTAAAAATTTGATATTATCTTCATCATGAATTTTTGCACTGATTTCAATTTTAAAAATTATTGCATTAAAATATTGATCGTGATGACCGGGTTTTCTGGCATCCCTTTATATTTTGCACCTTCGTGAGTGCCTGGTGGCCAGCCCTGTGGAAGGTGAAGTTGTGGAGGGATTAGCATTGGGGCAACAGCAGAGAGGGAATATGGTCATAGACTCCCAGGGAGACAGGAGGACTGAGGACCAGGAGTAGGAAACTTCGTAACTCAGCTCAACTCCTAAACAGAATTGAGCAGCACTTCTTCGCTACATCGTAGTCTAGAGATATGGCTTCTTTAATGGCTGCCCCAACCAACTGCAAGTGTGGCAGGTGGCTCACAGCTGAAGAGGAGGAGGGCACAGCATGGGCATTGCTATCCAGAAAGCAGTGTCCGCACTGTCCCGTATGGGAGCCATTCACCACATGTGGCTCTTGAGCACTTGAAACGTGGCTAGTTCGAATTGTGATGAGCTGTAGATACAAAGTTCATGCTGGATTTCAAAGACTTAGTATGGATAAAAAAAAAGAGTGTCGTATATCTTATTCAAAATTTGTTTTTATGTTGATGACCTGTTGAAATGATATTATTTTGGATATATTAGGTTAAATAAAATATATTATTAAAATGAACTTCATCTGTTTCTTTTTTTAAAATGTGGCTATTAGAAAATTTTAAATTACGTGTGTGGCTTGTGTCTGTGGCTCATACTATATTTTTATTGGATGGTACTGGTCTAGGTGCTAGCAAAGGATGTGTCCTTGAACTTAGGCAGTGGCCCTGATCACAGGACCCCTGGGAATTTCATCACCCATTAAGGCTCTTCCTCTGACCTATACTCTTTGACTGTGTGCTTAGCATGTAGCCTTTCACTAAGATGCCACCAACTAGACGGACATAAGTTAGGGCTCACAGATATCCAGGGATAGGGCCCAGCATCATGGCAATGGGAGAGGGCACTGGAGAGTGGTGGGTGAAGTATAGTGGATACCCTTTTTGACCTAGAACCTTTGAGTATCTTTCTTATATATGGAGAGTGTCCTACCTTTTGAGTTACTATTTCCTACAATAGAAGAAAGATGCTCACTTTCTTAACCTCCTCTGCAGTTAGAGACCGGGGCTCAGCCAATCAAACACACACAGGTCAGTATTTGATTTGGAAGAAGGCAGTGTTACTGCACGACATCTGTTAGGAGGAAGGTGGCAGCACCAACCGTCAGAGGCAGCAAGGTTCAGCATTAATGGGTGGGTGGTGCCAGCTGTTGTGATGGTGCCCAGAATGTGGCACATAGGTCTCTACCAGACCAGTCCTTTAGTGAAATTTGTGGGCATTGTTCCTCACTGCATAGCCTCTAAACTGATTGTCTAGCCTTTCAGAGATCCTCTATATCCTTCAAATTTTTTCTTAGCTAGAATGGATTCTGTTGTCTGCAACTAAAATCCTGAGTATTATATATGATCTTCTATACTTGTTGTTTATTAGTCCCGATATACCCAAATGGTGCTTCAAGCAGTGAACGACTTTTGCTTGAAGACCTACTTTGTGTTCAGCACTGTGATAGAAGCTGGAGGGATTCAAAAAATACGAGTTTTGATTGCCCTGTTCCAGCAACTCACACAAAGCAATGTGTGGTGATTGGCATCTCAGTGCTAAGGTCTTCCCCAGGGCAGAGGAGAACAGGTCCTGATTCCTCTTCATCTTAGTGCTACATTTACCTCTTAAATATGAATTTTCTAGTATAATTAGCTGCCTGCCTCTTTCTTGGCATCCATTCTTAAATCAACCTTGAGACCAAGGCTGTTTGGGACACACGGGCAGGCACACACGTGGTCACAAAACCCCACTTAAGTCTGGGATTTTGTCTCTGCCTTTAAGTGAGTTTACCAGTCTACTCTCTTCCTTCAGGAATGAAAATGGTAGACAATGTGTTCCTTATAAAAAGGGGGATATATTTTCAAGTCATATGCCTATAATTTTGCAAACATCAACTCAGGCATTTGAGTTCCTCCAAAGTAGACTCCGAGGTGAAGATTTAGGTGCAAGTGGTTTATTTGGGAGATGATCCCAGGAAGCACAGTGACAGAGTGGGGAAGAGGGTGTATTAATGAGCAGGCTACTGCTGTGGTCAGCTGGATTCATTCCTGCATTCTCTGTGAGATCGTGTGAAGCATAACTCAAAACTGTTCCACCAAGGGCCAAGGAAGTTGGGATGGACAAATATCCACCAACTCCCATCCCTCATTGTTTGAGAGTTGCTCTTGAGGTGTCAGGTCACCAGCACATCTGGCTTGCCCTACATGGACTGAGAATGCTACTGTGGCCAAATAAAGTCTCAGGCAGAAAGACGCAGGTGCCAGAGGCAGGGATCTGCCAGTGTAGGAGACCTGTTCACCAAAACTGCAGGTGACATGCAGGTGGGCTAAGGGGATATTGGCAGGGCACCAACAGTGTTGGCTACATTTAGTTAATAAAATTTTCCCTATGAATTTGCTCTTGCTTTTGACTTATATTTATAAAGCACCCAGTATGTTCCCAGCACACATTTTAGCATGGTGATAACAGCAGTGAACAAAACAGATGCAAATCCCTCCCTTAATAGCTTATTCTAGTGACTATTCTCAGGAGTATTAAGTTCTACCAATCACAAATGCTTGACAGATTTTCAATAGTATATGCATTCATTGAATAATATTATGTCTTTGATATTGTACTAATTGGATGAAATATGGCATTTACTTAAAAATTCTTTCTCAGTTAAAAAAACACAATTCCAAAGAATGTTAGAGCTTGAAGTGTTCCTAAAGATATTAATAACTAAGTCACGAAAAGGTGAACCTACTTTCCCAAAGATACACAGCAGAGCCAGGACTAACAATTTCAGGTTTCTTCATATATTTCCACAACAGCATCACATTGACTGAGAAGGGCTGGTTTAGAAAGCAAAAACCAAAAAGTATTTTGAGTGTACCCTTATACATTGTGGGAGGAGTGTAAATTGGTGCCAACTTTCTGGAACACAATTGGCAAAAAAAAAACTTTAGAAGTAAACTTTCCCATTGACATAGTAATTCAGCTTTTAGGGATCTGGCCTAAGAAAATAATCAGAAAATTGTGAAAGATTTATATGCAATGAATACTAATCTAATCACTCAATAAGTATGTTTTCCAAGAATATTTAGTGATATAGGGAAATACAATTTGGTATTTAACAAAGAGATAAGGGGATACAACTTCACCTACTGAATGGTCCCATTTTTGCCAGGAAGATCCACACGAAGAAGAAAATACAGCAAGGCAGTAGTTATATCTGCATGGTGGGACTGCATGGAGCTCTGTTTTTTCTTATATAATTGTATTTTACACAATGGACATGTGTTACTTTTATAATCAGAGAAAAAAATCTAAATTTTTTTGCCTAATTTTTACCTCTAGGAATTGTGATTAGTGTTGAGGAAGTGTTCAGTGGATATTTGTGTTGCCTTAGTCTTGAGAAAAAAATCATACTGTTTAAAAATAGGCTCACGATGTGCAGAAGCCTTCCAGCCAGTGTGACTGTTGAGAGGTACACTTTGAAATGCCTACCCTCATGGCCTTGCTTCCCCCTTCTGGAGCTCCACCTCCCTTCTGCCCACGGGATCCCATGGAGATGGGTCCCTTGTCTGCATCCTGCTCACACGTTCTTGCTTTGTGGCTTCAATTTCTTTGTTTCCTTCCTCTCCGTCAGCTTCCCCCTTCATTATGTTTCTTTGTATTCCTCTAGCAGAAGCAGAATCCCATGCTGCTGTTTTTCATCCTTTCTCTCCACTCAGTTTCAGCAGCAGTCTGATGTGGACTTCATCTCATCTTACCTGCTGTGTTTTGCTTTAAGAGCTGCCTTTGGGATTAGACACCTACCATGAAGATGAAAGAAAATGAGCCGCCTATTAAATATATCACCTTTGGACTTTCCAGAGACATCAACTTTGCCAAACACCACAGGAGCCCACAGCCCCCTATGGCAACACTTCCCGAAATGCATGCTCTCTTCCAAAGCAACTGAAGAACACAGACCCCCTCCTTTCCCCCAGACAAGGCTGTTGTGTTTGTCCCCCAGGTTGCTACCATGTGGGAATGTCGTGGTGTGAGAAAATATCAATACCCAAAATGCAGATCACACTTGCTTTCCATCAGCTATGAAGGAGCCATTAATCATTCTCCATCCTCGCATCTTTCCCCTGTCTTTATTACAGAGAAGCTGTTCTTATAATTTCTGAGGCGTGTCTGTGGGTGGTGACTAACCTTTGGCATTGTCCATGTGGTCTCACTGATGGAGGAATAGTCGCGAGTCTCCTAGCATCAGCCTGGAGAGTTCAAGGGCATCAGACGAGACCGTTTGGCAAGGTGCAGCCAAGCAGAAGGGAACAAAGATGTTGGGCTGGGACCAGCCTCAGGCTGCTCCCTTAGGCCTGATGATGATGCCTTCTTCCTTCTTTGCTGACTGAAGCTCTGTAACCATTTGCTTTTTCATCCCTGGCTCAGCTGAGTAAAGAACTCAGTCTGGGCAACACTCACTGGAAAACCTCTGCTGATGGGGATACATCAAGTATCAATTCTTTTTTTGGAAACCTGCACTACTTATCTGGGTGTTACTGTAGTTCAGGCCCAGGAGGCACCATGCTGGATCTATTGGGGTTTGGTGCTAGAAACAGAAACCTCCTTAGGTATTTAAATAGAAAGTTCCTGAATTTAGAACGA
>NW_012150987.1:0-303 GCF_000956105.1 Propithecus coquereli
CTTATGATATACATTTTCTGAGGAGTTTCAGTCTAATTTGACATTAATGGAGATGGAAAATAGTGAAATGATTTTGAATTTATAGAATAACGTACACCATCCCACATAATAACGTTTTTTTTTTTTTCCTTGTTATCCAGAGGTGCTTGCGACTTTATAAAGCAAGACTGGGAAGCTCCAATAGTTCATCATGATCAGTTCATCATCATGATGGATTTTATATAAATTGAATAGGCATATAAAATAATAACATTTTACTATCCTGTTTTTTCTTAAGTCTAGGCTGTGGCTAGATAATTTTTC
>NW_012150987.1:1920-2280 GCF_000956105.1 Propithecus coquereli
ATGTAAATTAAATTGATACATTAAAAATTATCCATTTATTATGAAAATAAGGTAAAAAGGAGAGATAAAAAACAAGCATTCTAAAAATGAAGCATGTAGATATAGAAAAGCAAAATAACAGACTTAAACCACATTAATAATGACATTTAATGTGAATGATTTAAATGATCAAATCAAAAATCAGAGATTGTCAAATTGTATTAAAAATATTCAAATATGTGCTGTCTTTAGGAGTAACTCATTCAATTTAAACATACAGATAGGTTTAAATTATAAGATGCAGAAATATATACCATGCAAACAGTAACCATAAAAAAGCTGGAATGTCTACACTAATATTGGACAAAATGGACTTGAGAT
>NW_012150987.1:6962-7922 GCF_000956105.1 Propithecus coquereli
TGATTCCACATCTTTGCAATTGTGAACTGTGCTGCAATAAACATTTGAGTGCAGGTGTTTTTGATGAAAAGTCTTCTTTTCCACTGGGGAGATAAGCAATAGTGGAATTGCTGTATTAAATGGGAGCTTTATTTTTCATTCTTTGAGGAATCTCCATACTGTTTTCCATAGAGGCTGTACTAATTTGCAGTCCCACCAACAGGGTGTAAGTGTTCCTAACCCTCTTCATCCATGCCACCGTCTATTGTTTTTGGACTTTTTAATCAAAGTCATTCTACCTGGGGTAAGGTGATATCTCATTGTGGTTTTAATTTGAATTTCCCTGATGATTAGTGGTGCTCAGCATTTTTTCATGTTTATTGGTCTTTCTTCTTTAAAGTCTTTCTTCTTTAAAGAAGCTTCTGTTCATGGATTTTGTCCACTTTTTAATATGGTTGTTTGTTTTTTTATTGCTGATTTGCTTGAGTTTTTTATAAATTCTGTATATTAGCCCTTTTTCAGATATATGGCTTGGGGATATTTTCTCCCATTCTGTAGGTTGCCTGTTTGTTCTGTTGACTGTTTCCTTAGCTGTGTGGATGCTTTTTAGTTTAATCAAAACCCACTTGTTAATTTTTGTTGTTGGAATGATTACCACTGGGTCCTTAGTCATAAATTCTTTGGCTAGGCCAATATTTAGAAGAGTTTTCCTACATTTTCCTCTAGAATTCTTATGGTTTTATGCCTTAGATTTAAGTCTTTTACCCCTCTTGAATTAATTTTTGTGAGTGGTTAGGAGTCCTGTTTTATTCTTTGGCGTGTGGCTATCCAATTTTCCCAACTCCATTTATTGAATAAGGTTTCTTTTTCCCAGTGTATGTTTTTGTCTACTTTGTTGAAGATCAGTTGATTGTAGGTAGATGGTTTAAAATCTGGGTTTTCTGTTCTGGTCCATTGATCTATGTCTCTATTTTTGTACCA
>NW_012150987.1:18947-19248 GCF_000956105.1 Propithecus coquereli
TAATCTCTATATTACTATATCATTTATCTTTTGCTGGTAACAAACCTTCCCAAAACTTAACAGTTTAAAAAAGTATTTTTCTCACAAATGTCCCAAGAGGAAGTGTACTAAAAAAAGCAAGGCAGAGTGCATGGCCTTTATGACTCATCCTCAGAAGTCACATATGTCACTCAATTGGTCATGCAGTCACAGGATTAAGAGAAAGAGACATAGACTCCACTTTCCAATCAGGTTGTAACAAGCTTCTAGAAGTAATTACGGGATAGGAGATATTGCTGTGACCATCTCTGGAAAATACTAT
>NW_012150988.1:0-1327 GCF_000956105.1 Propithecus coquereli
ATATATATAAGATAATTTCTTTCTATTTTTAGTAGAGACGGGGTCTTGCTCTTGCTCAGGCTGGTCTCGAACTTCTGACCTTGAGCGATCCACCCGCCTCAGCCTCCCAGAGTGCTAGGATTACAGGCGCAAGCCACCGTGCCCGGCCCGATCTCAGAAATTTTTGAGTGGCACTATTGCACATTTCCAATTTACTAAAGCCTATCCCAATTTCAAGTTTAGAATTCAGCTTTTCAGGGACTGAATAAGCTATTCTATCTGTCTTTTATTTAAGTCCCACTGTTCTTACTCTTTTCCTGCTCTGTCTGTCTTTATATGTTTACACCATTTAAAAAACTCTCTTATTCTCATTTTAATAAAATTTAAGGAAGGAGGAGGCAAAAGGGATTTGTTCAATACGTTTTCAACAGATAAGTTCTTGATTGTTTCTAATTTATTTTATGGTTCTATTTTTCAACTCTACTTATAGGTAGATATAAAATTGACAAATACATATGAATACTTAATTTTCTTCACTTTTGAATTGAAATCTTTGGTTTACTCATAGTTTCTAAAATTTTTGTCTTTATCTATTTTATTTCACTATTGCATTTTGTTTTGTAACAAAATTTTCCATAATTGCTTCTGATTACTTTGCTTCACTACATTAGGAAATGTAGTAAGAAAATATTAATATTTGTAACAGTGATATTTATTGATCATTTATATTTCTCTGCTTGCTATACTAAGTAATTTCTATGTATAAACTTATTTAATTTTTTTACAATAAATATCAGTTTGGTATAATTTTAGTATTGTCTTTTTATAGATTAGAAAAGATAAGGACTTTGGAAGGTTATGTTACTCATCCAAGTTCCTGTGACTACAGACTGAAAGACCTGGAATTAAAACCCAGGCAATGTGGAATGCAAGTTATCTCTTCCAACCCTTCTCTTATTGCTGATTCCATAAAGAGAGATGGTTTCCAGTGAGGTGTTATTTATCTTTCCTGAAGCATGTCTACCTTTTCAGATATTTCCTCTGTTATGGAGGAGCATTCATGAAATCCTTAAAAGTTTTTTCAGTTTACTTTCTGTAACACCGTTTGATGTCAGTTGTGAACATGTCTTCAACTATGTCCAATGTGGTATCGCATTATGGAAACAGTTAACAGAGCTGGCATAAAGTTTCAGATCACTTTTTAGTTTTATGAAGAGGGAAGTATTGTTTCTATATATGATTATATTTTATCACTTTCCTTTCTAAAAGATCAGCTGACAATATAATCTTTTATCTAGAAATCCCAAAGACTCTGCTTAGAGACCCTTGAAATTGATAAATAAATTGA
>NW_012150988.1:6754-8726 GCF_000956105.1 Propithecus coquereli
GCCTCGGCCTCCCAGAGTGCTAGGATTACAGGCGTGAGCCACCGCGCCCGGCCCTGTATGGACATTTTAACAATGTTGATTCTGCCGAACCATGAGCATGATATATTTTTCCACTTCTGGAAAGTGGAAATCCACATTGGTGATTTCTTTCCTCAATGTTTTTTAGTTCTCTTTACAGAGGTTTTTCACCTCCTTAGTTAAGTATATTCCTAGGTATTTTATTTTCTTTATGGTTATTGGAATGGTATTTAGTGCTTGATTTAAGTCCCAGCTTGAATGTTATTGGTATATAGAAATACTACTGATTTGTGTAGATTGATTTTGTACCCTGAGACATTGATGAGTCTATTTATCAATTCCAGGAGTCTCTTGGTGGAATCTTAGGGTTTTCTAGGTATGAAAACATATCAAGAGTTTGATCTCTTTTTTCCTGATTTGGATACCATTAACTTATTTCACTTGCATGATTACTCTGGCTAGGACTACTAGCACTTTGTTGAATAGAAGGGACAGTGGATATCCTTGTTTTTTTCCAGTTTTTGGTGGGAATGCTTTAAACTTTTTCCTATCAGTGTCATGCTGGCTATGGGTTTGTCATATATGGCTTTTATAATTTTCAGATATGTTCCTTCTAAGCCTAGGTTTTTCAGAGTTTTTATCACAAAAGCGTGCTGAATTTTGTCAGATGCTTTTTTCTGCATCTATGATGATGATAATACGATCTTTGTTCTTATTTTTGTTTATGTGGTTAATTACATTTATTGATTTACATGGTTGAACCATCCTTGCATCCCTGGGATGAGGCCCACTTGCTCATGGTAATTTTTTTTTTAAATATGCTATTGAATTTGGTTTGCTAGTATGTTATTGAAGATTTTGGCATGTATATTCTTAAGGGATATTGGTCTGTAGTTTTCTTTTTGGTTGTGTCCTTTCCTTGATTTGGAATCAAGGTGATACTGGCATCACAGAATGAGTTGGGAAGGATTCCCTCCTTCTCGATGTTATGGAATAATTTCTGCACCATGGGTACCAGCTCTTCTTTGTAGGTCTGGGGAAATTCAGCAGTTAATCCATCTGGTTTGGGACTTTACTGTTGTTGCAGGAAGATTTTTTTTTTTAATGCCGCCTCAAACCAAATGCCTGGTAATGGGCCGGTCAAGAAGTCATTTTTTTTATTTCAGCACATAACAAGAGTACAAATGTTTAGGTTACATATATTGCCTTTGTCCCACCCAAGTCAGAGCTTCAAGCATGTCTATCCCCCCAACAGTGTCTACTGTACCCATTAGGTGTGAATATACCCATCCCCTTCTCTCCCCTCTCCCCTGCCCGATACCCAATGAATGTTACTACTATATATACACTTAAGTGTTGGTCAGTTAAGTCAGTTAATGCCAATTTGATGGTGAGTACATACGGTGCTTGTTTTTCCATTCTTGTGATACTTCACTTCAAAGAATGGGCTCCAGTTCTATCCAGGATAATACAAGAGGTGCCAGATCACGATTTTTTTTATGGCTGAATAGAACTCCATGGTATACAGATACAACATTTTATCAATCCACTCATGTATTGATGGGCACTTGGGTAGTTTCCACATCTTTCCAATTTTGAATTGTGCTGCTATAAACATTCTATTGCAGATGTCTTTTTCATAGAATATCTTTTCTTCCTTTGGGTAGATCCCAGTAATGGGACTGCTTGGTAGTTCTACTTGTGGCTCTTTGAGGTATCTCCATATTACTTTCCACAAGGTTGTATTAGTTTGCAGTCCCACCAGCAGCACAGTGCATAAAACCATAAGAATTCTAGAAGGAAATGTTGGAAAAACTCTTCCTTACAGTTTTTAGTGGGAATGTTTTCAACTTTTTTCCATCAATGTGATGCTGGCTGTGAGTTTGTCATACATGGCTTTTATCATTTTGAGATATGTTTCTTCTAAGCCTAGGTTTTTCAGAGTTTTTATCAC
>NW_012150988.1:18516-18840 GCF_000956105.1 Propithecus coquereli
TTTTTTAACAACAACAAAAAAAGTATTGGCAAAGAAAATGCTTATGCAGTAACTTGAACAAATTTGAAAATAATTTTATAATTAGGATGCAAATTTGGTATAAAATAACTATATAAATATATGTGTGTGTATAAAAATCCCTGCAACTAGAGAAACATGAGAATTTTCATGTTGTTAAAATTATGTCTGTCTATAACTATTACATTTTCTATATGTTATCTGAATAAACAAAAATATACTTAAAACATGTATCTTACAACCGAAATTTTTAATATCATGAATATCAGGTTAAATTTTTTCCAAATTTGTCAAATCTCAAAATTT
>NW_012150988.1:20475-20883 GCF_000956105.1 Propithecus coquereli
TGAGAGAAATCCCCCCCTTACCCTTACACTGGGCTCAGAGACTCTCTGGGTTTGATCTGTGGTGGTATCTTTTTCCTTTATCTTCTCACTTCTCTGCTTCACAATTTTCCTCTATGAGATCCCTAGTAGGCTCTGGTACCTCTCTCTATAATCTACACCTACTCTGCATCTCTCTTCCTCTATCCTATATCAGAATTCCTACCTTCTATCTGGGACTCTCTGGTAAGCAGTCTCCAGTAAGTCATCTTGTCTCCTTTCTTGTGTATTACCTTGCCTCTTATTTACTTCTAAATTTTCTACCAAAACAATCCCCTTTTTTAACAACAACAAAAAAAGTATTGGCAAAGAAAATGCTTATGCAGTAACTTGAACAAATTTGAAAATAATTTTATAATTAGGATGCAAATT
>NW_012150989.1:0-358 GCF_000956105.1 Propithecus coquereli
TTCTTTGGAGAAGCAGTTCTCAAAGTGTAGTCAGGAGAAATCTGCTGGTCCCTGAGATACTTTCAGGAGGTCATGAGATCAAGCCTCTAGTTATAATAATTTTGAGACATTATTTGTTTTCTTTTTCACTTTTATCTTCTTATGCATGTACAAAGATGTCTAAAAGCTACATAGTGTGTGATATTGCAAAAAATTGAATGCAGAAACAGATATGAGAATCCAGGTATTTTTTTTCTTAAGACAGACATTAAAGAGGTTTGCAAAATGTGAAACAATCTTCTAACAATGTTTTTTTGTTTTAGAAAATATAGTTATTTTTATAAAAATGTGTTATATGTAAATGGCTTATTATTATTTT
>NW_012150989.1:2604-2872 GCF_000956105.1 Propithecus coquereli
TTGTTATGCAGTATATAATAATTATTATATATTTTCATTTGATGTATATGACACTTAAGATGACAACATGATATGAAATACAATTTATGGGTGAAAGTTCTTAGTTTAAGTACTAATTCAACTTTTCTGTAGACGTATGTTTATAGGGAAATCACTAAACTTCTTTGGACTCCATTTTCATTAACTGTCAGCAAGGAATAAAGGCTGCTGCGAAAATTGACAGCTAGCCTACAAGGGGAGAGTGGGGCTTTTCCTGTTTAAGAGAAAG
>NW_012150989.1:2922-3392 GCF_000956105.1 Propithecus coquereli
ATTTTCATTAACTGTCAGCAAGGAATAAAGGCTGCTGCGAAAATTGACAGCTAGCCTACAAGGGGAGAGTGGGGCTTTTCCTGTTTAAGAGAAAGGGTATTTCCTTGAGTATTACTTGTTATTGGAAGTGTACAACGTATTTTTCCCCATCCTATCTCCATCGGATGTCAATCAAACGTATCATTGACTATTTAGTAAAAGCAAGAAAGCCAGCAAACAGCAACAAAAAAAAAAACAAATAAAAGCTGCAATATACCTGCACACCTATGCCAGTTACATTATGTCCAATAAAGGAATGAGGACCCATGGTAGACATCAGGTCAACCCCACCAATCCCTCCAGCCAGAGGGAAAGTTCTTTGTCTGTGGAGTGACGTTGAGTTTATCAAGCCATCTTACTTCTTGCCACCATCACCCTAGCCCTGGCTCCCTTGTCTGCTAGTGGGTAAGTAGTTGCAAATGAGTTTGATC
>NW_012150989.1:5342-6092 GCF_000956105.1 Propithecus coquereli
AGAGAAGAAGCTTTATTCGTTGTGCCAAGAGTCATGCCACTAGTAAAGCTACCACCTCAGGAGTAGCAGTTTTAATTAGAGCTATTTTATGTTTTATCTCTAGCCAACATGTAGAATTAACAGGAAATGGAATATGAATACGATCCTCACAATGTTCACAATTGCAAAGACGTGGAAACAACCCAAGTGTCCGTCAATACATGAGTGGATTAATAAAATGTGGTATATGTATACCATGAAGTACTATTCAGCTTTAAGAAACAGTGGTGATATAGCACCTCTTGCATACTCCTGGATAGAGCTGGAATGCATTCTACTAAGTGAGGTATCCCAAGAATGGAAAGACAAGCACCACATGTACAATGTTCAAGAGTTGAACGGATCTCTAATTCTTGCAATTGTGTCAAGCATAAAAAACAAGAAATGTGACTTTGGATTTAGACTTTTAGTCGGAAGGGAAAACTTCACTTTATCTTTTTACCTTAATAGATCTTAACTTACTCCATAATAAGTTATGGAGCCAATATATTTTTTTAATTTCAGCATATTATGAGGTACAGATGTTTAGGTTACCTATGTTGCCCTTGCCACCCCTCCCCCCCCAAGTCCGAGTTTCAAATATGTCCATCCTTCGGGTGATGCGCATTGCATTCCTTGTGTATACAATTGTGAATTGTGTGGAGCCAATATTTTTCTACTCCGATATTTTAAACGGAGAATGGTGAAATAAATACAGCAGGGATTAAGGTC
>NW_012150990.1:0-342 GCF_000956105.1 Propithecus coquereli
TGTGGTCAAATCCCACCCACAAACACCAGCTACTGGCTCAGAGACTAAACAGGGCATGTAAGAAGCAATAGCTGATCCAGATGGGAAGGAATCAGTGAAAGAACTCTGGACATATGAAGAATCAAAGAGAAAGCAAACCCCCAAAGGGGAACACCAGCTTTCTAGCAATGGACATCACCAAATTCAGAACATTAAAATGACAGAAGAAGCATTTCAAACATGGATTGTAAGTAAACTCGATGATAAAGCAAGAAAAAATGGATCACCAGCACAAAGAAACCACAAAAGAAAAAAATCTAGGACTTAGAAGAAAAAGTCACTAAAGAAATTGAAATACTAAAG
>NW_012150990.1:3539-3974 GCF_000956105.1 Propithecus coquereli
GAAACTATAAGAATTCTAGAAGAAATTGTTAGAAAAAGTCTTATAGACATTGGCCTAGGGAAAAAATTTATGAAGAAGACCACAAAGGCAATCACAGCAACAACAAAAATCAGTAAATAAGACCTGATAAAATTAAAAAGCTTCTGCACAGCCAAGGAAACTATCATGACATGAAACAGACGCCCTACAGAATGGAAGAAGGTATTTGCATGCTACAAATCTGATAAAAGGCTGATAATTAGAATCTATATAAACTCAGGAAAATTAGTAAGAAAAAAACAAACAACTCCATTAAAATGTGGGCAAATGACATGAACAGAAACTTTTCGAAAGAAGACAAACTAATGGCCAACAAACATATGATAAAATGCTCAACATCTCTAATCATCAAGGAAATGTGAATCAAAATGACAATGAGATATCACTTAACTCCAT
>NW_012150990.1:6047-7016 GCF_000956105.1 Propithecus coquereli
TTTTGAATTTAATTTGTTTTGTTCTTATTTTTCTGGTTACTTGAAGTGTTATCATGGGTTGTTTATTTGATATCTTTCTACATTTTTGAGGAAGATATTTATTGATATAGATTTAACCCTTAGAATAGGTTTTTGGTAGATTACATTTCCATTTTTATTTATCTCAAGAAATTTCTTCATAGGCCCATTGGTTGTTTTTAAGCATCTTTAATTTCTTCCCACAAAGATTTACAGACCCGTGAGGAGATCAAATACCCACCTACGATTTCCTTGTCCTACCTTGGTAACTGCAGGTACAGGAAAATTCTCTGAGTTGTGCTGTCTTGGTATTGGGATGGGATTGTGTGATCCAAAATGTTCATTCTTCTTGTTTATCATGGGTTATCTCATGTCCAATGAGTCTGGGGATTTTTCTCCTCCCATGAGTTCTGGTTGACTCAGAGTGGTATTCTTGTATTTGAATAGTTACTAGTTATACTTTATTGGTGAAAATTGATACTGGGAGTTCTTCTATTATTCCATCTTGTTGATATTAATCCTCAAGGAATATTTTTATGAGTTAGCAAGCCATTGTGTTTTTAGAATTTGATGTCAACCAAATATGAAAAGAACTGTACTCTTATCACTTATTTTTTTGTATAATTATTTGATTGCATTCCTTTTCTAGTAATTAATAATTATGTATTTAGGCCATATGTTTCACACATAGACTTCTTCTAAAAGAGACTAGATGGCAACACATGCCAGCCTATACGTACGATGTAACTGAACACCTGACAACTCCCTCAAATCTTTATTTTACAAATGTAAGCAAACTCTAACTTATTCTTTGAGATATTGCACCTTTGTAATGAAAAAAAAATTTTTTTCTCTGTAGGAAATGGAAGAATTTGTCCAGAGCTCAGGTGAAGATTGTGTTGTGGTATTTTCTCTGGGGTCCATTGTCCAAGACTTTACAGAAAAAAAAAA
>NW_012150990.1:18841-19281 GCF_000956105.1 Propithecus coquereli
TACATTATTTTAATTAAAGTGCCTTTTAATTATTAATGGATCCATGTAGTAGATATTATTAAACTTTATAGCTAATATTAACAGACTCAAATTTCCTTGACACGTGCCATTCTCGGACTTCAATCAACTTGTCGGTGTAGGAAACATGAAATGAATTACTCAGGAAGAGCTTAGACCATAGACCTGGACATCACAAGCATATTTTTGACATTGATTATTGTCTACTTCTCCATTAATTTCTAATTTTATTTTCTGTCAAATGAGTTTAAAGCAAATTATTTATTTAATTATTTTGTTTATATATTTTGTCCACTAATACTTTAGCTACATCATTTTCCATAACCATTCAACACTTAAATGTTGAAATTTTGGAATGTTAGCAGTTAGGTACATATTTATATGAAAAGTTGATTCTATGAAAAAAATTCCAGACTGCTAAG
>NW_012150991.1:0-716 GCF_000956105.1 Propithecus coquereli
ACAAAAATCTTTGCAAAAAATAATACTGACAGTTTTCTTATGCCATTCGCCCACTCTCCCCTAATGTTTACTTAATTTCCTACAATTAACAATAACATGATGCTCTTTACAAACCTACAGACCTGTTTTAAATTTTGCCAGCTGTCCTACCAATGTTTGTTTCTGGTCCAGGATCCAATACAGTATTCAACTGCATTTAGATCTCATTTTCTTAGGCTACTCCAGTCTAGGACAGTTTCTCAGTCTTTGTCTTTCGTGATGTTGTCATTTTTGAAGAGTACTGTGGCTGTCTTAGTCTATTCAGGCTACTGTAACAGAATACCATAAACTAGGTATTCTGTTATAGACAACAAACATTTATTTAATGGAGGCTGAGAAGTCCAAGATTAAGGTGCCAGCAGATTTGATGTCTGGTGACAGCTGCATTCTAATTTATAGACGATGACTTCTAGCTATGTCCTCACATGGTATAAGGGTAAGGCAGCTAGCTCTCTGGGGCCTCTTTTATAAAGGTACTAATTCTACTTCATGGATCATAGCCATCTTTTTATTGTTCCTCTCCTGGTGGAAAAGAGTTAGGGAGCTCTCTGGGGACTTTTTTTTTATAAGGGCACTAATCCCATTCATCAGGGTTCTACCCTTATGACCTAATCATCTTCCAAAGGCCCTACTTCCAAATACCATCACATTGGGGATTAAATTTTAACATATGAATT
>NW_012150991.1:2319-2691 GCF_000956105.1 Propithecus coquereli
CACCTGGAAACTAGTCAATAATCAAGGAAACTTTTCTTTCCATGAGGCCACACGGTCTCCCTCATCTCTATATGTCTCTACTCCTTTGTTAACTTGATTCCCTCTTCGCCTGATTTCTCTACTTATTCTTTTAAAATATAGCCCTATAAAGGACCACCAACCTACATTCTGTTTATCTCAGTTGATCTGCTCTTTGAGTTTTTATAGTTCTGGAAATTAGCAGAAGGCCAGCTGTTATAAGTGAGAGCACATGTCCCACCGGTGGCTGGTTAGCTAATCCCGTGGTTCTTTTTTAGAACGTTAGATACATGTAGCTCAATCAGTGGTCACCTCTGCACAAAACAACCAACCAACGAAACAAAACAAAGCACA
>NW_012150991.1:5798-6387 GCF_000956105.1 Propithecus coquereli
AACTAGTTCTTTCATAATGACTAGAAAGCTTTAATATGTCCATTCTACCAGTTTCCAACTCATTTAATTATCCTTGCATTCAGTTCATATTTCTTCATCTTGTTCCCCAGTACGAACAGGCTACTAATGTTCAGATACACAAGATGTAAGGTCAGGATTCTTTCATTTTTATTAATAGAATCCCAAGTATCTTAAGCCAGGAATTGGACTTGATTGGATGATGTACTTGAAAAGTCTAGTAGTTACAATAGCTAATTTCATATGGGCTAATGATGTCACCAGAATCCTCTCCATGTTGCAGATCTGCTTTCCTTGTGTTGGTTTCATTCTTTCCTAAGAAGTGGCAGAAAGGCAACCAAGTAACTTTTATAAGTTTGGCAACCTCAATAAAAGTAGATACCTTTTCTTATCGTTCCAGGGGGAAAAAATCTCATTTGTTTGGATAAAATATCCACATCCCTGGATCCAGAGTGTCATGTTTTCCTCTTCCAAAAGACATGAATTAAAAGTGGAGGCAGGACAGACTCAAATAGAAGAATTGAATCTGTCACCACAGTAAGGAATACTATGCAAGCTAAATTACACTATG
>NW_012150991.1:11301-12413 GCF_000956105.1 Propithecus coquereli
AGTGAGACTCTGTCTCAAAAAAAAAAAAAAAAAAAAAAAAAAAAAAAAGAAAAAGAAAAGAGCAAAGGGACAATAAAACAAAGAGATGAAAAAACAAAGAGATGAAAAAACAAATCGAACTAATATGGAACCTGGAATTTAGAATCTTAACACTTGGGAGGAGTGAGGCTTAGAGCACTGTGGGGTCTTGCCAGCCATACAAGTGGTCTTTGGCAAACATAGACCTAGAATCCAAGCTGGTTTTTATTTTTAAATTTATAATTCAGTGACATTAATTACAGTCACATAGTTCTTCAAATATCACCAGTTTCCTAGTGTTTTCTTCACGCAGAGTATAGAAACTCTATACCCATTAAGCAGTAACACCTAGTCCCACACTACCCAAAGCCCCAGGTAACCACTAATCTACTTTCTATGTCTATGCATTTGATTTTCTGGATATTTCATAAAAATGGAATCATACAATATTTGCATTTTGTTTCTGAATTGTTTCACTTGGAATAATGTTTTTAAGGTTCATCAATATTGTAGCATGTATCATTTCTTTATTTGGCAGCATGATATCCGCACATGTGTGTGTGCGTGTGTGTGTGTGTATTACATGTTGTTTATCCATTCATTAATTGGATTGTGTGTGTCTTTTGGGTATTGTGAATAGCACTGCAATAAACATGGGTGTACAAATACCAGCTCACGTTCCTCTTTTCAATTCTTTTTGGTATATACCTAGGAGTGGAATTATTGGGTCGTATAATAATTCTATATTGAGCCTTTAATTTTTTTATTTTTAATTCTTATGGGTGAGGAAACACTAAATTGTTCTCCACAGTGGATGTTCCATTTTACATTCCCACAGTGATTCCAATTTCTCTACATCCTTGCCAAAACTTGTTTTTTTCTGTGTTCTTTATTATAGCCATCCTAATAGGTGAGAAGTGAGATTCATTGTGGTTTTGATTTTGCCATTCCCTAATCACTAATGATGTTGAACATCTTTTCATATTCTTATTGGCCAACATTCAAGAATACATAATGCATCAAAACATGACAATTGTATTCTGATGCCCTTATTTAAGAATAATTTTTTATGTAAGCCAGCAATATTAGAATAC
>NW_012150992.1:0-1532 GCF_000956105.1 Propithecus coquereli
GGTTCAACACCAGGAAAATCTGTCAATAACACCACAGTCACCAGATTAAAGGGAAAAAAAATCTATGAACATTTCAATAGATACAACAGATGCAGAAAAAAACATTCAATAAAATTCAATACTCATTATTGACTTTTTAAAAATTAGCAAAGTAGTAATAGAAGGGAATCGTCTTAATGAAAAAAAGGTTTCTGAAAAAACCTACAGCGAACATCATACTTACTGATAAGATGTTAAGATGCATTCCCATAAAAGACAGGAACTACGTCTTCTGTCAATAAAAACTTCAGGCTGAGTATGAATGGAATGTCTCAAGGCCAAGAGGAAGACTATCTAAAGTTCCAAATGGCAGCTCTCCCCAAAAGGAGGTAAAACACATCTAGGCATCCCCAAGTGTCTGTATGATTCATGGGAAAAATTTTTGGGAAGTGTCGGGAATAGTTGGGAAGTGTTTATTATATAATACTAAGTGGAAAAGTAGAATATGGAATGATATCTGTGTTCTGATTATAGTTATATTATTTTTTAAAAATACATGGACAAAACATGATGTGGACAAGGACTGCAAACAAGCATGGAAAAATGGAAACAGGTGGAAAATTGTGGAAATGTGGATACAATTTTGTCTTTCCTTATTATCTTGTCAATGCAACAAAATATTTTAACAGCAAGTGCATGACAAAGTATTTTTAGGTATTTTGGGTTATATCTTAAATAGAACAGCTTACAGCAATCTATTGTAAACTAAAATTTTTATTTGGTATTATTTCTAATTGCCATAAAATGACTTGGGAAATGGGAGTATGAAGAAAAGAATAAAAGGAAAAGGAGGGTGGATAGAGTGTATCATTCATTCTGATAATAGCTGGGAGAAGTGATTACCTCCTCTAGCTTGCTGAATTCTTTATGCAATTCTTCTTTTAGGCCAGCACAATCTTCCTTATTTTGACTTCTAATAAATCTTGTTAGCAAAGATGGCACCTAGACAGAGAATAATTTCTTTATCAGTTTGAGGCTAACCACATTGGCCCTGACACATAAAAACATGATAAAACCTCATAGTCCTGGTATCAAAGTGTTCTAGAAATGTCAAGGGTGCACCAAGCCCCTCTGTTCACAGAGAGAGCTGATTTTAGAAAGTTTTGTGGCCTAAGATGCTGTGTTGGTCAAGATTTTATAAATTGCAAATAATAGAACCCACTTCACTGTGTTTAAGCCAGAAATTTCTTAAAAGGAGTGGCTCATAGAATTTTTGGGAGGCTGAACAAATAGGCTTGCAACTAAGATAGAACATTCCAGAATCATGCTGAGAACTGGCTAATGGGAAGTGCTCACTGCTGCCAGTGCTAGCTGAACACTAGATGCTACAGTCTGTGCTGCTGCCAGAAAGTGGACTCTGAGGTAACTACCAGTGCCACTGACACTGATGCCATCTCTGCTCTGCAAGTTTATTGTGTAACCATCACTGCTCAAAGCCAGGAGCTCTGCCACCACTCTCACCAGCAGAACCAGTGACCCACACCAAGCCTGTT
>NW_012150992.1:7244-8622 GCF_000956105.1 Propithecus coquereli
AAAGTAACCAAAAGGAAAAAAGTGAAGCCCAAGCAATATCCAGATTGTTACTAGGTCTATTTTGTATCTTGCCTGAGAGATTGTAGAGGAAATAAAAGAAAGGAGCCAGGTCCATATGATTGTCAAAGCTGGGTATGTGTTCAGTAGAAAAGATTACTTTTAGTGTACACCAGTATCTTTCATATCCTGTTTCCCCATCCAGAGCATTTAGTTTGAGGATTTAAAAGTGTAATCTCCCATGGAAACAAAGGAACAGCCAATTTGAACACTAGCATAGATGTGTATGTATATTAAAAGGTTCAATGTAAGGACAGAATACATGATACGCAGCTACCAGCCATTACAAGAAAAAGTTCTTGGCCCCCTGCCAAAGAATTCTTAACATTTCTGAAAATTTGTATTATGAAAACAAAAGGTAGATCCTGGGCTTTTGTGATGAAGTTTCTCAGAATACACATGCATTTTAGTAACCTGACATTATGAGCCAACAAGTCAACATACCTGCCAGAACAAGTTAGAAGATGTACCTTTTAGAGAAAACCATGCTTTATTAAGTTATATCACGTGGTAAAAATCTAGTATTTTGCCAAAAAAGTCTCCTAGGCCTTAAGCTTAAAAATGATCCATGAAT
This sequence comes from Propithecus coquereli, assembly GCF_000956105.1. NCBI lineage: Eukaryota > Metazoa > Chordata > Mammalia > Primates > Indriidae > Propithecus > Propithecus coquereli. The sequence continues at coordinate 7,876 of NW_012150992.1, forward strand.
GTAGTAGATCTCTGTTGTTTGTGCTATCTGGAAGTTATTACCAACCTCTTCCCCACCACACACACACTCTTATGGGAAAATAATTTAAACTTTCCTTTGGAAAATTGCCCCAGTAAGTAAGGTAGAGTTGTTTTCAAACTAGCGTTCCAGAATAAATTGACATATAACCCAGGACTTTGTGCCCTTGAATCCAGCTGTGTCTGGCTCCTGGACTTTTCAACAATATGAATACAAGAAATGTCTTTTTTCAATTTAGGTTGAATTAGATTTCTCTTAATATGATAAAAGAGTTCTATTACAGCAAATATTACAGTGTTTTGAGTAAAATACAACGTTTTTGATAAACATTACTAAATAGTGTATGTGTAAATAGCTATGTGTTCAGAATCATAATTTAATCCAAATGAGATTTATATCTTAGTGAAGTGATGGCTAACCCAAAAATAATTGATGTATTTTCTTTAGATTGCTTCTTACATTTCTTTTAGGGAAAAGAATTGCCTGCCCAACCAATCCTCCCCCTAGAAGACTAAGATTACTTTACAAACCCTAAGCACATAGATGGAAATTTCCTTAAGAATGGGGGCTATTAGCATGTACAACATAGTTAAACCCCGTCTCTACAAATACAAAACTTTAATAATTAGCTGGGCATGGTGGTGCACACCTGTGTTCCTAGCTACTGGGGAGGCTGATGTGGAAGGATCACTTGAGTCCAGGAGTTCATGTTGCAGTGAGCTATGATAG
>NW_012150992.1:17177-18292 GCF_000956105.1 Propithecus coquereli
CTTCTGAATGAGGGAGCTGATTTTTCAACTCTGGCCTAATACCTGGGTCTCATCTCTTAACTGCTACCAAATCTCATTGGTTCTAAGATTCACATTTCTTCACATTTTAACACCTCTGAAAACTGGGGTGTATCTAAAATCACTGTAGGCTGGGTGGTAGTCCCGACATAGATGTTATTGTTCATGCTTGAACTTGAAGGGTAGATGTCAATGGCTTGAAAGAAAATCCCAGAAATAATAAGAGAGCATTCTTATTGCATTATTAAATTAAATGTTCTTGTTGGCACAGAGGGCAATGTCGTGGGTGGAGGGGTGAGGAAAATAATTCCTAGGATTCTGACTTGAACAATTATTTAAAAGAGTTGGATTCTAAAAGTGAAAAAGTTGAAGGAATATCTTAATTTATGTCACTTATATTTTCCTTTTTATACTTAACAAGAATAAGCTAGGATGAAAATCTATTTCTAAATAAGCTTAGGAGATCTTTTATGATAAAAATATGTTGGAGTTTAAAAGAGCTCTTTCAATAAGCATAAAATAAAAATTCTAAGATTCTGTTGTAATTTAATTGGTAGATTATTTCCCCCTTATCAGTTTGTTTTGGACTTGATGAAATACATTATGTCTCCTTCACAGTCCCCCTAAAGTACTTACTTTTTTTTTAAGGGAAAAAAGTGCATTTTGTTTAATGACCAAGAACAAAATACACACACACACACACACACACACACACACACACACACACAGCTAAAACAGTATTTACCTTTACCATGTAGGATGCACTGTGAAATTTTCTTTTCTATGTTCTTTCATTTTAAAAACACGCTCAAATGATCCACTCACCTCGGCCTCCCAGAGTGCTAGGATTACAGGCATGAGCCACCACGCCAAGCCCAAACATACTTTTCAAAGCATCTTAAAGTAGACTTTAGGCAGGACCATCATGATAGGTATAGAGACCATGACAATGGGATTTAGAAATGGGGACAGCGATTGGGCTCCACTCCAAACACAGCATGGGCAAATGGAAATTTATAGCCAAGGAGCAGGATGGGGCACAATGGATGGAAAATTACTAAGAGAAAACATCTGAGAGAAGAGGGATTCTGGCTAAA
>NW_012150992.1:18342-19372 GCF_000956105.1 Propithecus coquereli
CACATTTTTGCAGCCATAATTGGCAATAATTAAGCCAAGGGAAGTAATCTGAACTGATTCTGCTGGTTGAAGATAAGAGTTAAAGGCTCTAGTGACAGAAAACAGTTTTCTACATTCTAAGTGCCATCTGTCTTCACTGCCCGTGTACACCCACATGCTACAACATTCTTCTGTGACTTTGCAGGAATAGAATTTGAATAATTTTATACATTCTGATCATTCTCATATATAATAAAATAATATCGATAAGGTATTTTTATAGAATAAGTTAGGAATATTGAAAGTCACATTAATGGTTTCACTGTTGTTATTTTAATAAATATTTAAAATCTCTTTTTAAAAAGTTAAGTACCCTTATTCTGTAAATAAGTGTTTTGTTTTTTTTTTAAGTTAACATTCGGTGACAGTCCATAGCAGAGGGAAACAGCCTTCATCAGATAGATTCCATGGAAACATACTAGCTAAATGATTAAGTGAAAGAATTAGTAGGGCCCAGAGTGAGGTCAATGAAAAAAAATTATATTCCTCACAATAAGAAGTCATACAGGAGTAAATGGTCCATAAAGAAAGGAGCTTGAATAGAAAAAAATTGGGGGAATATTAAAGGTGCTTTGAGAGTAGAATGGATAAATGGTGGTCTATTCATATAGTGGACATCTACCTAACAAGGAAAACAGTCTATAGCTATCAACCTAAATGCATCTCAAAAACATAAGATTGAGCCATAAAGCTGGTCACAGTAATATATATATGGTATGACTCTACATACATTAGCTTTAAAAACATGCAAAATGAATGGGCATATTGGTTATAGCACATGCATATGTGGTAGAATTGAAAAGTAAGGAACAATAACTACAAAATTCAGGACAGTGGTTACCTCTACCGGAAAGGAAGGGAATGGAAAAGGGAGGGTGTATGGCATAGGGTGGTGCTTCAAGGATATTGGTCACCTTCTATTTCTTCAGCTGGAAGGTGGCTTCTGGAGAAGGGCATTGAGATAGGAAAGGATGAGGTGGGAAGAAATGAG
>NW_012150993.1:0-342 GCF_000956105.1 Propithecus coquereli
TGGAACAAAGGCAAATAGAATATGCCTATATTTAAAATAATTCTACAGAAAGGTGAATGCCAACTGGAGATGTCTGTAGGTTCTGTTTATCAGGTAGAGACATTCCTGCTTAATAACAGTTTGCCTAAAGTTCAAGTCATAAATAAAGTTATGACTTTTCTTAATGCAAACTTCTACATCTATTTTGATAAAGCATGTGTTTTTGTCTTTTATTCTAATAATACAAAGTATTACATTGATAACTTTTCCAATTTAAAGCCAACTTTGCATTCCTGAGATAAATGTCACTTGTAGGATGTTTTATACCATTTCTATATTGTTAGAAATATTTGCAAATATATT
>NW_012150993.1:10457-11204 GCF_000956105.1 Propithecus coquereli
ATGCAGAAAAAAAGCATTTGACAAAATTCATTATAAAAACTTTCAACAAACTAGTAGTAGAAGGCAACTACATCAACAAAATAAAAGCTGTATATGAAAAGCCCACACACAGCTAACATCATACACAATTATGAAAGACTAAAAAGCTTTATTCTCTCATGATAAAAGCTCTCAACAAACCAGGATTAGAAGAAAACTTTTCCAACATAATAAAAGTTATACATTAAAAACCTATAGCCATCATCATACTCAATGGTGAAAGACTGAATACTTTTCCTCTAATATCAGAAACAAGGCAAGATTGTCCACTCTTGCCACTTCTATTCAACATGTTACTGAAATCTCTAGCCTGAGCAATTGTATGAGAAAAACAAATATAAGGCATCCAACTTGGAAATGGAGAAGTAGCATTATCTCTGTTTGAGGATGACATGATTATATATGTAGAAACTCTAAGATTACATAAAAATGTAAAAACTAATAAGCAATTTCAGCAAAGCTGGAGGACACAATATCAACATGCAAAAATTGTTACATTTCTAGACAATAACAATAACTGATTTAAAAAGGAAATTAAGAAAATATTTAAATAGCATCGAAAAGAATAAAATGCTTAAGAATAAACTTGACTAAGGAGGCAAGACTCGTAGACTGAAAACTATAAAATATTGCTAAAAGAAATTAAAGACAATACAAATAAATGGAAAGACATTTTATCTTCATGTATTAGAAGACTTAATAATGGTA
>NW_012150993.1:11254-12213 GCF_000956105.1 Propithecus coquereli
TGGAGAAATAGCATATCTCTGTTTGAGGATGACATGATTACATATGTAGAAACTCTAAGATTACATAAAAATGTAAAAACTAATAAGCAATTTCAGCAAAGTTGTAGGACGCAATATCAACATGCAAAAATTGTTACATTTCTAGACAATAACAATAACTGATTTAAAAAGGAAATTAAGAAAATATTTAAATAGCATCAAAAAGAATAAAATGCTTAAGAATAAACTTGACTAAGAAGGCAAGACTTGTAGATTGAAAACTATAAAATATTGCTAAAAGAAATTAAAGACAATACAAATAAATGGAAAGACATTTTATCTTCATGTATTAGAAGACTTAATAATGGTAAAATGTTCATATCACCCAAAGTGATCTACAGATTCAATGAAAACCCTATCAAAATCCCAGTTAGTTTCATAGAAATTAAAAATAAAATTCTAAAATTTGTGTGATATCACGGGAGAACATGAATATTTCTGTTGAGAGAAAAAGAGACATGCCCTTGGACTCTCTAAGAAGGCTCATTAAGGCTTCAAGTAACTTTTAATGTTTAAGCCTAGATAAATGATTTTAAACTTTTTTTTTACTACAGAATATTATGGGAGTACAAACATTTTGGTAACATGCAATGCCTTTGCCTTGCCCAAGCCAGGGCTATAACCGTGCCATTCCCCCATACAGTGTGCTCTGTCTCCATTTGTTGTGAGTTTACCCCACCCCCCACCCCCACCTGAATGGCACCCAATGAATGAACTACCATGTGAGCACCTTAGTGTCGATCAGTTAGTACCAATTTGATGGCAAGTACATGTGGTGCTTATTTTTCCATTCTTGTGATACCTCCCAAAACAACGAATGCTGGCATGAATATGGAGAAATTGGAACACTCTTACACTGCTGGTGAGACTGTAAATTAGTACAACCCCTGTGGAAGGTAATTTGGAGATACCTCAAAGAG
>NW_012150993.1:13878-14370 GCF_000956105.1 Propithecus coquereli
AAATATGTTTTATATTATAGATATTGTGAAATATAGAGTTAAATACTTAAGAGTTACCAATAAGTTAATTAAACATTGAGATTACTTAATATTTGTTTAAGTATTACATATTTTAACTGACATTGCAGTTTGAAAATTTCCATATACTGAATTATACAAATATGCATGCTCCTGTAAGTTTATTTTTAAATACTAATACTGACATCAGTTAACATTTAGAATACTGAATCAAATTTAAGATTTCTTTGCAGTTCATTTTTTTTTGTAGAATATATTCTAAATGTTGACACGTATACATTGAGGTTACTTAATATTTGTTTAAGTATTACATATTTTAACTGACATTGCACTTTGAAAATTTCCATATACTGAATTATACAAATATGCATGCTCCTATAAGTTTATTTTTAAATACTAATACTGACATCAGTTAACATCTAGAATACTGAATCAAATTTAAGATTTCTTTGCAGTTCATTTTTTTTTTGTAGA
>NW_012150994.1:0-313 GCF_000956105.1 Propithecus coquereli
TGATGGATATGCTAATTACCGTGATTTGGTCATTACTCATAGTATACAGGCATGGCAATACCACTCTGTATCCCATGAATATATGCAGTTATTACATGTTAACTAAAAATAAAAAGGAAAAATGAGAAATGATACCAAATGAATTAAAAATTAATAAATGCTAAAACCATCATAAATATCACAGAATCAAAAAAACACATCTTATTAAGTACTGCCTCACGTACCTCTATTTATATATATTATTTGACTACGTACGTTTGTTTGATTGCCTTGTCAATGATAAGAATTATACATAGTTTTTCTATAGATCTTA
>NW_012150994.1:2988-3598 GCF_000956105.1 Propithecus coquereli
TTGTAGAATGAGAAAGATGTTTTTCCATGCATAGTGAAAGTACTCTAGGAGGGAAGAGGGGGCATTCTAATCAGAATAACCACAGTAGAGATGTCGGACTCAGGTTGATGGAAAACTTAGGGAATGATGCTAATTTGGTGCCATTAGAATAAAAGGTTGCCCAACAGGGAAGTGACAATCAAAAGACTATTAAATTGGACTGGGAAAGCTTATAACGGACTTATACACCAGTTTAAAGATTTGGGTGATTATGACCCTGCTTAAAAATTAGCACTATACTCATTTTTAAGCAGATTTAATAGACACATGTTGACTTTGCTTACCCAGAATCTGTCCCCTCCATCCTGCCTTTTTTTTTCTTCTAATAATTGCAGTACAGTTATCCTTTGGAAATATGATTCAGGCGGAGAAGATATCTCCGGATTTTTGAGCAAAGATTAGGCAAGTGAACTATGCAATGAGTGGTTTGGGGACAAGTAAAAATGACTCAGGTTTTCCCACTGAGAATTTGCTACAGGGATCAGCGAACAAATGCAAAAGCTGAAGAGAGATTGGGTAGTAACTGAACTTGCCATAATAAAATCCAGAGTAAACTTGGCATTTTCAGTTT
>NW_012150994.1:6528-7460 GCF_000956105.1 Propithecus coquereli
TTATTCATTGAGGTATTATTCCAAGTAACTAGAACAGAGACTGGTACATAGTAAATACTCAATGATATTTGTGGAGTAAATCAATCAACTGGGTGTCCTTTACTTATTTTATTGTTGGTCTTCACTTGCTTAAGTTCCCACATTGGCTACCTCCAGGAGACACCATCCATGCCGCAGTCCATACGAAGAACATCCCTTGGCACTGGACAGGGCATAGCTCTCAGGATTCTAAGAAGATGGTCTGCACTGCCACCAAATTGTAAACTCCATGAGAGTAGAAATGTGTGTCCGTTTTGTCCTCTCCTGTGTCCTTAGATATTAGAAAAGTTTCTGAAATATAATAGTCACTTGTTAAGTTATTACCTAGTAAATGAACAAATGAATGATTGAGTAGAAAAATCCATTAAAAATAGTAGATGTTTGCAGCTCCTATTTGAAGCTTCACTGTTTTAAATGTGAGGTTAACTGCAATTAAGAGAATGAAACACACAAGAAAAGTCATCTGTCTAGTTGCAGTCAAATAATAGTAAAGACCAATACAGCACAAAGAGAATGTTGAAAGAATGAAAACCAAGAATATCCCACCGTAAGTTTAATATTTCTTTTTCCTTATTCACTGAAAGTATATTTAACCAGTTCTAGTAGCAATCGATGAAGGAGGAAATAAAAGGGGATGTGTAATTTATAATGCCTATTGCTGAGCAGAGTTGGAGATCAAAAAAGAGAAATGCCGTGGGCTAAAGCCACAAGAAATGGGTTAAAATAGATATCCATTGTATGTTGACACTTTGATATACATTAATATATGCTAAAGAAAGCTGTGGGTAACACTGACTCCTGATTCGATTTACTCTCTCAAAAGTAATGAATAAACACAGTAATACCTTAGGCAGGACAAAGCAAAACATCTGGAAAGGAAAAGGAATATACTA
>NW_012150994.1:10074-10510 GCF_000956105.1 Propithecus coquereli
GATTATCTGGATTGAATAAAGAACACAGTAGGGAAATCTGGATAAATAAAATGTACTTTCTTTCTCCTATTGGGATTTCTAAATAATGTTTGAGAGTTGAAGCAAAAATTATAACACTGTATGATGTGGATCTAAATGTAGATAGAGAAAATATTTATGAAAATTATATGATAAATGGAAGAGGGCAAAGGGATATAAAAGGAGGTAATATTTCTAAACTTCACTCTGATAACATCAGTTTACTGATCAGTTAACTGACAAGTTATGTATATAAAATATTATACTTGAGCAACCATTTAAAAAGCTACACAAAGGGCTACACTAAAAATACTGTGATTAAAACCTCTTGTATACTCCTGGATAGAACTGGAACACATTCTACTAAGTGAGGTATCCCAAGAATGGAAAGACAAGCACCACATGTACTCACCATCAA
>NW_012150995.1:0-609 GCF_000956105.1 Propithecus coquereli
AAATTTTATGTAATACTCTGGAGCAGGCTAGTGACTTACAAGATTGGTTATTGGCAGCCACTATACATGCATTCACCCTGGTGAACTTAATGTTCACCAGGGTGAACTCAACTGAGCTTCTTGGTGCTGATTTAATCTTAGCCTGCAACCTAAAGAATTAAGAACCAAACTTTAGAAATTATATAAAAATGAATTTATGATATCCATTGGCCATTTATAACTTCTATTATAATGTTTCACAGAGTCAGTATAGCATGGTAAGGAGAAAACAGAGAATTTAGAGTAAGTCAAACTTAAAGTAAAATCCAAGATTCACATTCTAGAAACAGGCAACATCATTTCTTTAGTTCTCTGTTTTTTTTTCTTTTGTACAATAGTACAGATAATAATACTAACTGATTTATAAGGTTGTAATGAGCCATGCATATAAGGCACTTAAAAACCATGCTTGACACAGAGTAAGTCTTCAATAAGTTGTAGAAATTATTTTATTATGTCAATTATCATCATCATCTTTATTATTGTTATTAAGGTACAAGCCCTCATTTATTCAAACACTATGTTGTAATAATACACATCATATTAAAAATAGTTGTCACCCATAAGTGA
>NW_012150995.1:11879-13239 GCF_000956105.1 Propithecus coquereli
ACATGACCTGCACATTTGTCAAAACAAAGAAACTAGCATTGGTAGATTATTATTAACTAATTTCTTTATTTGGATTTTACCATTTTTTTCTACTAATGTCCTTTCTTTTTCCAGAATCTAATCTGGGCTATAACATCCCATTTAGTCATCATGTCTCCTTAGTCTCCTCTAATGTGTGACAGTTTTTCAACCTTTCTTTGTATGTGCTGACCTTGAGAGTTTTAAGGAGTGCTGGCCAGGTATTTTGAAGGACCTACTTCAATTTGTGTTTGTCTGACATATTTCTCATGATTAGACTGGGTTATAAGCTTTTGGAAAGGATGCTACAGAGATGATTTGCCTTTTTCATCACTTTCTATTGGGAGTTGTACATGATATCCACATGACATTGTTGGTCTTGTTAACTTTGATCACTTTAAGGTTAATCTTGATCACTTGGTTTAAGGTAGTGTTTGCTAGTTTTTTTCCATTGTAAAGTTACTATTTTTCCCTTTTGGGACTCTATTCTTTGAAGTGAGTCACTAAATCTAACACACCTAATGGGAGGTGGAGTGAGGGAATTAATCTCCACCTCTGGAAGAAGGAGTATCTCTACTTATCTATATATAGATAGATATACCTTGGAATTCTCTTACAAACAAACTTTGTCTCTTTTCCCCTTGTTTCTTTATTCAAACAACACAGACTCGTGTATATTTGTTTTAGACTTTAAGTTATAATCCACATTATTTATTTTTGTTGTTCCAGCTTTGGACATTAGGAGTTCTTTCAGGTTGGCTTCTGTGTCCCTTTGACATTATTTTTATGGGATTGTTATTTGAGCACTTTTTACTTTCTGATACTTTAAGATACTCTAGGCTTATCTTGTATTTTCCCTGTCTAGTTCTTGAATAAACCAAGAAGCTGGTTCCTTTGAATGTAAAATGGTATTGGAAACCAAAATCTGGGCACTGGATGTTAAATGATTTTTTTAAAAAAATATGGGAGCTGTGTGCATATTTGGTTGAGTGAAAAGTTCCAGTGGAGAATAGGAGATATAAATAATAAAGGAAAATGATATAACTGAGGAAACAAATAATTGGTGATGTGATTAATAGACTGCATAAATAGTCAGGTAGGCATGGCAAGTAAGAGGCACATCCATGTTTCTGATATTCAAAGGAAGAATGAAAGGAAGAAAACAGAGTCAGATACAGTTTGAAATGGAATTGATGGCAACAAAGAAAATATGTTAGCTCTTCTTTAAATAGGAGGTGAAATCACCATCCAAAATAGTGATGTTGAATATGGGATTGACTTGATTAGAAAGGACTTAGAAGTTATGGAATGAACAACAGAGGATCAATTAGAGTTAAGTAAA
>NW_012150995.1:13289-14104 GCF_000956105.1 Propithecus coquereli
CCACAGGTGGCAGGGCTACAGAGCTGCTGTCTGAGATTGGAAGAAGTCACAGTTCTTCAAAAGAGTTCTCTAAGAAGGTAAAATGGATGGACTATTCTGACCTTTTAACTTAAGTGAAGTCATATCCAACTGGAGGGAGGGTGTGGGCTTGAATTAGTGAAGAGTAAATAGATTACTAAGTAATAGGGGAAAAAGAATATTATTAACTCTGAAAAAGATAATTATTGGGCAATAACAAGAAACTATCATCGTTTGTTATATGCCTCAATAGAGAATACCATTTACACGATAATAATATAAATTTTGAATATTGAATGAACACGATATAGCTACATTGAGAGTGTCATTGCAATGAGTGTGCACTTGGGGCAGGGAGTGAAAGAGTGAGGTGCCAATAGATGATGACTAAAAACTTTAGAGTTAAGAAGGAGCAACATAAATATATCGTTTAGAAATTTGAGTATTATCAGAGAGCAATGTGAATATATTCATGTTTCTGCATGGTCAAGGCCTTCTGAACAGCGGAAATTGGCATGCTATAAAGATAGAGAATGTCTCCGCCCCCACCTCTAATTTGCTCTTTACACCCTAAGGGTGTTAGACCTATAACCACTTATCTCCTTCATTGTGAAGCCATTTGCTCCCATTCAAAAGGTAATAGCATAATAAAACCTTTCTTATCTACTCCAGAGCCAAATGCTTACATTGTGAGTAGAGACATTCCCCTGCACCAGCCAAAATGGCAGCTCTCTCCCTCTGTCTTTTTGTTTTCTCTCTCTCTCTCTAGAGAAGAGGAGGGGTGTATGTGATAGCTC
>NW_012150995.1:14154-14685 GCF_000956105.1 Propithecus coquereli
CACGATAATAATATAAATTTTGAATATTGAATGAACACGATATAGCTACACTGAGAGTGTCATTGCAATGAGTGTGCACTTGGGGCAGGAAGTGAAAGAGTGAGGTGCCAATAGACGATGACTAAAAACTTTAGAGTTAAGAAGGAGCAACATAAATACATCGTTTAGAAATTTGAGTATTATCAGAGAGCAATGTGAATATATTCATGTTTCTGCATGGTCAAGGCCTTCTGAACAGCAGAAATTGGCATGCTATAAAGATAGAGAATGTCTCCGCCCCCACCTCTAATTTGCTCTTTACACCCTAAGAGTGTTAGACCTATAACCACTTATCTCCTTCATTGTGAAGCCATTTGCTCCCATTCAAAAGGTAATAGCATAATAAAACCTTTCTTATCTCCTCCAGAGCCAAATGCTTACATTGTGAGTAGAGACCTTCCCCTGCACCAGCCAAAATGGCAGCTCTCTCCCTCTGTCTTTTTGTTTTCTCTCTCTCTCTCTAGAGAAGAGGAGGGGTGTATGTGATAGCTC
>NW_012150996.1:0-361 GCF_000956105.1 Propithecus coquereli
GAACTTCTATTTTTATATCAATGTTTAGTGCCTATAAGTGGCTTCCAGTAACACTTAAATCAACTGAAAAAATGGAAATGGTGTTTAGCACTTGGTTCTGTGATATGGTATCTTATGAAGAGCAATGACATCGAACCTCTAGCTTCTAAACAAAAAATCTTACCACAACTGCCATTATTCTTCAAAAGTCACAAATTCTTACTAGATTGTCAGCTGTAACATTCATGACAGTATGTAATACATTGCTCCAATCACTCAGTGCCAGATTCCATTTTACAGCTAGTTTTTAAAAAGCAGAGTTGGGAGGGCACATAGGGATTTTGAACCCATAGAAACTTCCTGGAATAACTCTCCATTTATA
>NW_012150996.1:3511-3915 GCF_000956105.1 Propithecus coquereli
AATCTGAAAGTCAAAGATAGATCAAGAGACGGACATTACGCTTAGGTGGTCGCAGGTTCTCTGCCACTAGGCCTGTTCAAGGGGAGTCTTGGTAGTGCTTGGCCTTGCTGAGGAAAAGGATATTAAACGACAAGGGTGATTGGACTTGAACATTTGGATCTCTTCCAAGCCTGGGCTTCTGTGACGTTTTCTTTCATGTGGTCAACTATAATCATAATTAGATAGGAGGCCTCTTGGCCTCTTCAGGACCTAAATCTTTGTCTCCAACCAAGTATTAAAAACAAAGGAAGATCTTTATACTTTCTTTTTTTATTGAATTCAGTCTGTAGCCCAGATGACATTAAAACTATTATCAGACTGAATCAATAAGAATTGACATGTTTATCTCTGTTTATATATATTTT
>NW_012150996.1:14835-15949 GCF_000956105.1 Propithecus coquereli
AATTAAACCTTAGCCACTGGCTATCAACACAGCCTTCAGCACCTCTCTCCTCCCCTGAGTCTGGGGGTGGGGCTGAGCATCCCAACTCTCTAACCCTGCCTCTGTCTTCCTGGTGACCAGCCCCCATCCTGAAGCTAGTTGGCATTGAAAGTTCCACCCCTTTATTCACACGGTTGGTTCCCCTGGCAACAGGCCCCCATCCTGAGGGTATTCGGGAGTTGCCTCATTAGAATAAAAATTGCTCCTATGACCCTGAAGATTTCAGGGGATTTAGAAGCTCTGTGGCAGAAACTAGGATCTAAGGTGCTCCTATAGTAGTAATATTCATTGGGGGTTGGGGGTGGGGGTGGGTAAACTCATAATTAATGGATGTAGTGAGCATTGTATGGGGGAAGGGCACGCCTCCAATCCTGGCTGCGTGAGGCAAAGTCACATGTAACCAAAATGTTTGTACCTCCATAATATCCTGAAGTTAAAAAAAAAAACAAAGACCAAATATCAGAACAAAATATTTTCCTAGCACGAGGGTTTTAGGAACTCTATGTCAGTAATTGGGAGACAGTAATTGGGAGTGTGTGTGTGTATATTTATCTCTCTCTTATTATATCAAATATCACAGATAAGTAATAAAAGTGCACACATTTGAGGCTTACATATATTATATATCATATAAAAATGCATAATAACCCCAATTATTTAGACCTTAGACCAACAAAAGTTGGAGGAAGAGTATTTTATCACTAACATTGTTGAGAAATTGTGGAGTATGGTAGTATTAAAAAGCAGACCCACTTTGTGGACAGTTCATTATTGTTCTCAAATTCTCTGCAGACATTGCTCTTCCTTTTCACCTACACCAAGAAATGTCTGTCCCTCTGCTCTACCCTCTGCTTACCCGTCTATGGGGATGCCTCAGCTAAAGAAAATTGCCTTGCCCAAGGTCATGCCTCCCTTCAGGAGCAACGCATGTCCAATTATTGATGGACAGAGGGCACAAAGTCCTGACTTCTTTGTCTCCAATCTGGGACAACTCAGAAGGCCATCCCAGCCCTGGAGCTCCCTGTGGGGTGGGCTGAGGCCTTCCTTGAGTCTGCATCAGAGCTCAAGTTCTCCT
>NW_012150996.1:17824-18490 GCF_000956105.1 Propithecus coquereli
TAGAAAAATGCTGGGTTAAAGTTAAGCAGCTTTAATTACCAAAGGGCTTCTCAGAGACTTGACCGTGTTAATATGCACATTGTCCACAATGAGATACACTACCTATTGCATTTCCCAAACCTATGTATTCACAGAGCTCTCTTTACCTAACAATCATCTTTCAAAAAATCCTTAAAACAAGATAAATTAGCTGTGAATATATAGAGTAAATGAAAATAGACTGTGAAATAACAGACAAAAATGTCAAAAGTCACTCACTGTTTAGGAGGAAGGGAAGAGCTTGGCGTTTGTGATGAAGACCAATGGTCATTTGGGAAATGGAGTAAGAGATGGGAAGTGACAGAACTCCTTGACACTTAGTGACATGGCTAAAGAATCTCTTAACATAGACTACTCGAAGCCACTTGTTAAAATTTTGATATGACATTTTTCAAATTAAAAATTTACGGATACGATGAACCAAAGGAAGACACTTGCTATAATGTGATGGTGCCCTCTTGTGGTTCAAGACCAAAACAACCCTTTGAAAAACTGTCACCCAGAGAAGCGAATATTTTGGTGCCTCAATAACCTTTTTCGACGTTCACCCACACCGTTATCAGGGATTATTTCTTCAGAGTGGTTTTCGGGAGAACTTCATCACATGTATTTCTCTATGGTTGTAGT
>NW_012150997.1:0-1394 GCF_000956105.1 Propithecus coquereli
ATAAAGCATAATTTTATTTTTTAAGTGTTCTAGAGCATTGTTTCTCTAATTTCAATGTGCATAAGCTCCTAGAAGAGCTTGTTAAAATGTAGATTTTAATCATTTTATTTTTTAAGTGTCTGCATTACCTATTCTATACATAATATATTATATTGAAAGTGCATTGCAATTCAATTTATACTATGTTATAATGTAATGCAATGAATATTTTACATTATATCCCATTTTCAAATCAATGCTGTAAATTGTACCTAAATTAAATGCACAATACAATTTACAATGTATTGAAATTGTATTAAAGTATGCTAGCCCAAAATTCAACACTCATGAGATGTCTGTTAAATATAATAAATATATCATAAGTTTATTGGTACTTTACATAAATGAAAATCCTATTTAATGAATGCTGTTTATGAAGGAACAAATAATTAATTCTATTTTGAATATTTCAAACAGGAGAAAGCAATTCAACCTTTTATTTCCTTATCATTGGGAGTTTAAATTTGTCCTATTTGTAATAGGAACATTTAGTTTACTACCTTTTTTATACATAAACCTCTTATAGTTTATACGTAAGTAGTCTCTATGATTATGTATTTCTGAAAATCAAAAAAATAAATGAAATTTGTGCCTACATTGAAGATTTTGCTTCTTAAAGATGGTGTTTTAACAGGTAAAAGTTTCTTCCTTTTTTTTTTTTCCTGGAAGGGTAATTTTATTTTTCAAGTATTTTATAATTTTATCATTTTGTTTCTTTTTTTAAACTTCAGAATATTATGGGGGTACACACATTTTGGTTACATAATTTGCTTTTGTAGAGTTTGAGTCAAAGATATAAGTATGCACTTCACCCAGACAACGTGCGGTGTACCTGTTAGGTGTGAATTATCCATCCTTCTTCTGCCCTTCCACCTACTTGATTTCCATTAAGTTTTACTTCCATATGTACAAAAAAGTGTTCATCAATTAGTTCCAATTTAGTATTGAATACATGTAATGTTTATTTTTCCATTCTTGCGATACTTCACTTAGAAGAATGGTCTCCAGTTCCATTCAGGTTGCTACAAAAAACACTAGATCATTATTTTTTCATGGCTGAGTACAACTCCATGGTATACATATACCACATTTTATTAATCGACTTATGTATTGATGGGCACTTGGGTTGTTTCCACATCTTTGTGATTGTGAATTGTGCTACTATAAACATTTTGGTGCAAGTGTCTTTTTTATAAAATGTTTTTTTTTCCTTTGGGAAAAAAAAAATTCCACTACCTAGTAGTGGAATTGCTGGATCAAATGGTAGGTCTACTTTTAGTTCTTTGAGGTATCTATCTGTACACTACTTTCCATAGAGGTTGTACTAGTTTGTAGTCCCATGAACAGTGTATAGT
>NW_012150997.1:1924-4269 GCF_000956105.1 Propithecus coquereli
ATATGTGCTGCCGAAGCGAGCACTATTTTTCATTTTGTGTGCATGTGTATGCCATTTGATATCTTTCCACAAATAGAAAATTGCCTGTAGAATTAAAGTGCAGTTTGAAAAGATAAGATGTCGATTAAAATGTTGAACACTCAGAAATGCTGTATGATTGTCCTGAGTTTGCAAATTGTGCAGAATCATTTTTATTTTCCTCTCATTGACTAAATAATCTCCCTCTCAGCTTAAATCCCAGTCGTGACAATTAGCTCAAATAATATGTGCATAGCATTCACATTACACTAAAAGAGATATTTCAACTTTTAGTATTACCTCCACTGTGGCTCATATATTACCTTAAAAAATATATTTTGCTTATTTGTGAAATTAGACATTGTTTCTCAGAAGGAAAAAGTGTTTTCCACATGAAGTGAAGCAGGAAAATGGGATAATGTTGCCAAACACAGTCTTTAACATTATATTATGCCCAGCAAAATCTTAGTGCTCAGTTACAAACTACTCGTTTTACAAGTGCTTTGCAAATGTTCTAATTTATTGCCATGGCATCCCCAAGGGAGGATAGCTAAGTAATTCAGATATTCTACGACTTTAACAGTGTCAAGATCTATAATCTAAATTTAACAAAAAAGCATTTTGCTGTGTTCAGTATATTTTATACTTAGAGAGGTAGAAAAATGTTGCTATAAAAAGGTATCTAGGGTAATAAAAATTATGGTGTTTCGGGTTTGCAAATTATTCAATGTTAAGCTTTTCTTGTATTATTTACCCTCAAGAGCTTTATAAAAAAAATCCCACATGCTGTATTATGCCATCTTCAGTTTCAAAGTAAGCTTTTTAAAATTTTTTCAATAAAAATATAGACTTTTAAAATTACTTTAAGTCTCTAATTTTTATTTCAAATAGGACTCACTACCTTTATCACTCAATTAAATAATGAATATGGGAAGAGTGAGTAATGTGAAAATATACATTAATAATTTTATTTTTTAAGTGTCTGCATTACCTATTCTATACATAATATATTATATTGAAAGTAAAAGAACATAAATCATAGCAAACAATTTGTTGGGAAAATTCCCTGCTGGAACTGGAATAGCCCTCCATGAGCAGAGAACAAGGTCAGACCAAAGAAATAAACAGACCATTCCAAGTTGGTAGGTGGTAGAATATTTATTTGGGGGGAATTTACACACAAGGAAGTCTTGGGTGGCAGCAACATGAGATAGGTCTCTGGACTTGCCATGCATGCCTATCTAGTCTCTTGTACCATGAAAAGAAAAGGGAAAGGGAAAAAGAAAAAAAAAAAGTTACTAATGGTAAGCCATCTGGTTCCTTTCGTAATCTATTTACCTTCTCCTTAAATGGATTGTTTGGGTTCCCTCAATCTGGTCAACTTTCCTAAGGGAGAAGAGGAATATTCCTGGCACCAACAGTTATCTTGGCGCTGGTGCACTGGTGTGCTTCCTCCAGTGGCCACATCCTAAAACTCTTTTTGCAGTCACCTACTCAGAATACATTTTTCCAACATAATTCTTTTGCTTTCCATGTCAACAATTATTTTTTAAATTGCAAAAGGCAGTGAGTTTAAAAATACTTCTACATGTATTATTTGTTTGATTCTCACAGAAATCCTGTAGAAGTAGTATCTTTCATTCTATTTTTGCAGATGGACTAGAGATTTGGAGAAGTTAAGGTTCTTGAGAGAGTTAATACTTGTTTCTAGATCTTCTGACATTAAGTCTAGGGCTTTTTCAACTACTCCAGGGAGATTATTTATTGAGCTAAAATTCAGTGGAATACAAGTCCCCAGGATGGGAGAAAGTCTATTTCTGTGCTTAAGTTATCTCATCAATAAAATGCAAGACCGAAGTAAGTACCTCAAAGGTTCTTGCAGTTCAAAAACGTCGATCAGCAACCTTTTCACTGCTTTTACAGCAGATCAAGTCGCTTCTTGATTGACAATTTCTCTGTCTTCTGATCGGTCACATATAAAAGCAATTTCCCATGTAAGTTATCTGTTTACCTCTGGGAATATATTCATTAGGCATTCACTTTGCTGTTTTAATTCTCAAAGTCCAAAATCTTTGATGATGGGAGTGGGATGGACAACTCATTGTAGTCTACAGAAATGCTAGCCAAGTTGGAGAAGATCACACAATTAATAGCAGAAATTCTGTCATAACCAGACCTCTTCAGACCTAAGACAGTGATTTTTCCTGATGTCATGCTGTTTATCATGATTTATCTATCTATCTACCTACCTACCTCTCTGTCCACCTATTTATCTAATCCATATTTATTTTTATTCCTGGTTAAACTTCTTTCTTCTTTTTTTTTTT